>NW_019385386.1:0-7044 GCF_000671375.1 Centruroides sculpturatus
TTTTTTGTTTTTATATTTTTCAATATATTTATTTTGTTTGTAAAAAATAAAAAAAATAATTTTTAACGATACAATAGCCATGATTATTATTTTAAAAAGTTTATGTTAGGCTTAACATCAACGAAAATTCAACGCAAAGCGACATGTAACAGAGAAAAATTTCAACATGGGATAGGTTAATATATTTTTTTGTACATAATCAGTTATCCGAACAACCCCAATCGATTTGGATAAATGACGCTCTACTGTATATGCGAGTATAATTTGTACTATAATGTTTTTCATTATGTTGTTGTGCTTCTCCTCTCTTGGGACCAAGTAAATGATAACGTGAGGCCTTCTTTTCTTTGAGATTTTTGTCAGTATATCCAGTAGTTTTCTTTCAATGCATTTTTGGAAAGAAATTAGATCCTCCTTCTTTTCAATTTCTATTGCTACTCCTTCTCCACTAATTTTTCTAATTCTTTCTATTCCAATTTTCATATCAGACAGCCGAATGCTCTGTTGCACAAGCCTACAGGTGCAATCGCTGTTCGGTGTCTTAATACTGGTGACTGTCTTCCCAGACTGAAGAACACTACTATAGGAAAGGTGTTGGAAAATAACAGGACTTTTATTCTGATCTAATTGATCAATTTTTTCTAGAATGGCCTTCTGTTTCTCTGCATTGTCTTAACTGACATATTTGGCTAAGATTTTCTTGACTTTGTTGTTAATTCCCACAATCCCCCCATATCTTCCACTTTTGAAAGAACCTCATTTTGCTTATCAATTAGCTTTTGATTGTGGTCCCCTGATAATGTTCTTTCAATCTTCTCTGTCATTTCATCGAGACAGAGGACAGCCATATTTTCATACAGTTTGATTATTCTTTCAACACTATAATAAATTCCAGATGCCATCTGGTACCAATTTTCACATTGGCATTGCCTGCAGGTACTCTTTCAGTTCACCTAGGATAGCAAAGGTGGCGAGCCTGAGATCAACCTGCGCAGTCCCCTCATCACAAGCCATCTTAGCTAACGGAAAATGCCTCACTAAAGCTAACAAGAATTACCAACTAAAATAAATATGCTACCAAAGAAATTAAAATACCTAACCGTAAGTCCAAGAAGAACACACAAAACCATTATAAAGTAGAACAAAATAAATAAATTAATTAAAATACTACATAGTAGTAATATTAGCAAAGGTAAAATATAGGCTAAATTAATATTACAAAGCAAAACCTAGACTAAAATATGTTAATTTAACTAAAAAAAGACAAAAATAATAATAAAATTAGAAAAAAAAAAGTTTGTTACAACAATAGACCTGCCTAACAATGAAAAGTAAAAAGCAGCTGTGCAACAATGAAAAATACAAAAATGTTAAAAAGCCATTAGAACCAACAAGCGACCATGAAAGCAATTATTACAGTGACCATAAAAGCCCGTTAGAACCGTTAGAGACTGTTACAAGGGTTATAAAATTTGAAAATTTCCATTACATCTACAGTAGATGTCAATTATCTGAATGTTGATCAACCGAAATGTCAGTTAACCAAAAGCGTTCCAATTGGACTGTGTCATGCTGAATCGAGCATTTTTGATACTAGATTAACTTAACTTCTAGAGTATAATTTTTTTGTTTTTATATTTTTCAATATATTTATTTTGTTTGTACAAAATTAAGAAATAATTTTTAACAATACAATAGCCATGATTATTATTATAAAAATTTTTGTTAGGCTTAATATCAATGAAAATTCAACGCAAAGTGACGCGCAATGGAGAAAAATTTAAACATGGGATATATTATTATACTATTATTGGGATATACTAATATACCTATATTAATAATGTATTTTTCGTACATAATCGGTTATCCGAAAAATCAATTTTCCGAACAACCTGTCCCCAATTGATTCGGATAATCGACGCTCTACTGTAATGCTAAAAACTAAAAACTGAAATAACTCAATAACTAATCAATTTCTACCCCCCTTTACAGTGCTGATAGACTACATCCTAATACATAAATCTCCCTGGTGTCATCTCCGAGAAATTAATCCCCCACCTGCTAGGCCCGATCAAAATATAAAAAATTAAAAATTAATTACCTCCCCCTAATTAAGATATAACCATAAATAATAGACCAAACAAACCACTACCTGGAGCTGAACAAAACGGTATCCACAAAATTGTCCAAAATCCATAATTTCTGGCACAATTGAAGAAAAACTCAATGGAGCTCAGAGAAGCACAACCTATCGCCATCGGAATTCGGATTGGCAGTCTATAACAACATATCATATTCATGTGATATTAGTGGGTCTCTTAGTTTCATTTATGCTAATTACTTTGCAAGCATGACTCCAAAACACATGGACAGTGATGCTGATAGCTCTGATAAGCCAGACAAAAAGCTGTAAAGTGCCTGATTCTAGAGGAAAAATTGAAAGTTTAGATTTTGTGAAAAAAAAAGTCTGTTTCCAAAAATGTTTTGAAGTTGTTTTTATGATTTACAGCATTATACTAATTATTATTAATGTAGTGTTTATTTACCTTATTTTTATTTTAAAAAAATGTGTGACAGGCATGTTACTACAGAAAATAATAATAGGATTTGCTACTTTATGTGACTTCCTGCTTATATGAGAGGATCTTGAAATATATTATATGCATTTTGTGAGGTCCTACTATAATAGATCAGACCATTAATTAATTAATAATTTTAAATTGAAAGAAATTCTAGGGACTTGTTGACAATCTGACTCAGATAAAAATAACATTCAGTACTGCATACATTTTGCTAAAATAACAGGTCAGCTTTCACTGGTGTCACTTTTGCCCATTAATAATCACATTAGCTTATTTACTATTTAAATTTCATGGTTCACTTTATACCCACTGCCTCTGTGTAAAACTTCCTATTCATATGGAAGATATGATAAGAACCAGATATAAACTATTACTCTTGCAAACAATATCATAATTCTATCAAAGCTTATAAATTGAATGCTTTTTGAAATGAAAAGTAGCCTATATAATTCCTAGGAATATTCTGAATGTTTCATGATACTAGAACAGAAAGACAGACAACAGATAGATATAAATTCAACTTTACACATATAGATAGTGATGGGATTGTTGTTTATTATTGTAGAATAGTAATGTTTCATAACAGAACAAATAATTTTATTTAGTTAATTTAAAAATTACAGACAGAGTCAAATTTAAATGAAAATTATTAGTATTAAAATTTATGTATTTTTGTGACATACAATGTAACATCACTATGCACAATTTTTATATTTACCTAAAGCTGTACCATAACCTGCAGTAGCTAAACTTCCTGTATTACAATGAGTCAAAATAAATAATGGATCACTACAGCAATACTTCAATATATGATTTGCTCCATTATCTCCAATTAATTTATTTACTTTTACATCTTCATTTAACATATTTTCTATTTCATTAATTATTCTGAAAAAAATAATAAAAGACAAATCTTAATCTTAAAATAACGTACAAATTAAAAATATGAATGTTTTAAAAATTACGAAAAATTATATTATTTGGATAAATCATTATGCTATTTTATAAGATTAAAAAACAAGCATTATCTACTAAATACAAATATGATTTAATATTATAATTCTCAATAACAATCGTAGATACCAATCAACAAAAAGAAATTAATTTGATTTATATTAATTTTATAATATACAGAATGTAACAAAACTCCAATAATTTAGAAATAAATTTTAAAATCAAAAATAAGCTTCAAATCCTTTATAAACGTTTTTAAAAATCTACTTCATTTTCAAGATCTGGCCTGACAAAAAAAGGGACTTTTTAAATTTTCTGTCAAATACTAACACTAAGGTTGTCAACTTTTTAACGTAATTGTGTATTTTTTAATGTTTCTGTTAAATGGATTGGGGTAATTAAATGTTGCCCAAGTAGGCCTTACCATAATAAATCTAAACAAAGTCTTATGTTTTAAAATTTTTTAGTAAAAATACAATAAATCCAGCCACTTTACAACAGAGAAATAATTGGAAAGTGAAAGTTTTTCAATGTAAATTTACTTTGAATAACATTTCATCTTTTTTACAAAACTGAACAGAATAATTGATAAGAACAAGGATATTTTTAATAATTCAATTTCCATTTATTCAAAAATACAATTTTCAACAATTAAAATAAACTTCAGTTTGTAAATGTTGGTAACACATATGTAAAGAAACAAACAGCAATATCCTTTTGACAAGAGGTTTAAAACTAGTTTCTGATATGATTTTTTGGCAGGTCAAATTTCAAAAACTAAGCAGAATTATAAAAACATTTATAGACAATTTTAAACTTGTTTTTACTGTACACTTAAAATATTACTACATTCCACTATAGAGATTTAATAATTACTTAAAATATTGATATGGAGTTTTGTGGTCCTGTATATATAATTTAAAATTATGCAAAAAATCTACATTTATAAAATTAATTATTTTTATTGTGATTTTATTTCTTAATCTTGTAATCAAACAAAAAAATTGTTTATTCTCAAAATTTCATTCAAGTTTGTGTTTATACAATTCATAAAAATTCTATATACTATAATGATTAATATTTGTATTTTAAATTCTAGCCACATTCTATGCTAGAATGATTTTTTTCTATAATTACTTAAATAATATTACTTGGTCATATGGTAGCATAAACCAATAAAAATGTATACTGTCTTTTAGTTGTTAAAATTATCCATTAATAACAAATTCATAAAATTTTGTTGTCTAATAACATAACTAATAAAATTTTGCAATTTAAAAGCCACAAAATTGGAGAATATAAGCATAGGGTACAGCAGAGAAAACTTTTTCATATATGTTTAATATTAACAACAAACAAAAATAACAAGAATTACAAAAGTTTTATTTTGAATTATTTAAACTGTTATTTATCTAGATTATTTGTATTTTTATTTGAGATTATATTAATTCTTTTAATTTTGGATGAGATCCTATGTTTGAGCTCCAGCACATCGATAATTTTTTAATGCTGTTTAGCGTGTCATTTAATATTAAATTTTAATCATAATAATTTAAAAACTATTTACAAAAAAAATTCTATTAATTTAATATTTTTTCTAAATATTTAATTTATAAAACTTAATTTAAGTATTTAATGTTTATGGATTAATTTATCATCAATTTTTAAACACTTTTAGAAATTATACTGAAGCTATGTGATCTAAATCTAAAGACTGAAAATAAATTAATTTGCTTTCACTGTCGAAACATTTACATAATTTCTTTCAGTGAGACTAATAAATAATTCATAACAAAACTTTTGTAATTCAGAAGTAATTTGTTTTTTATAACAAGCAAACTTTTTTCAGTCATCTTTAGGTCCTATAACAAATTATTTATAGCACAAAACCATAGAATGTAAGCATAGGAAAAAATGAAGATAAATATTTAATGTGTATGTAAAAATTAACAAGAAATAAAAAAATAACAGAAATTACAAAATCTTTGCTTTGAATTATTTGAACTGTTATTAATCTAGTTTATTTGGTTTCTTATTTAATTATTTTCATTTTTAATAAGATCCTATGTTTAATTTCTAGTCCATCAATCATTTTTTGATGCTGCCTTCTTGTCATTCAGTACTTTTTTTATTGTTATTTGCATTACTGTTTTCATTATTACATATAAGTTAATGACAATTATCAATATAATTAATCTAATTACTCAATTATTCAGATTTAATAAAATTATCATCAATCTACATCAAATCTCAATTTATTGTTAATTATCAAAAGTATTCAAAAGTAAATACAGTAGAGCCTCGATTATCCGACCTAATTGGGGACTGGGATTGGTCGGATAATTGAAAAGTCGGATAACTGAAAAGTATGAAAAAATCCATTATTAGTGTAGTATATTATTATATCCCATGTAATTAGTATATTAGTATATCACTATTAACCTACTTCGCGTTAAAACTTTCATCGATGTTAAGCCTAACAAAAATTTTTTAAAATAATAATCGTCGCTATTGAATCGTTAAAAATTAGAAAATTAAGCCTCGTTTAAATACTGGCTCCCTTTCATGGTCGAATGAGTGTTGCCAGCTAAAACATGTAAAAATAATATTAAAGTAGCCAAGACATAGCCAAATATTGTAGCGCCACATCAATAGCGGACATTTGAAATTTGCCGACTAGGACGGTCGGTTAACCGAGGGGTCGATTGATCGGGAGTCAGATAATCGAGGCTCTACTGTAAAATTATTCATTCAATAGTTATTTTATATCAAACAGAAATTTATAAATATAACATTCTAATAAGAAAACGTTTTTTATTCAACTGAAATGGTAGCTTGAGGATTATGTATGCATAAAATTTCATTTCAATAATTTAAATTTATGTTACATCTTTCCTGTTGAATGAAATGGAACTGGATTTGTTATACAAATCTATTCTATAAACTTTAGTTGATATTTTTAACTATTTTTCACAAATTTTTTAATAACTAATGAATATTCTAACCAGAAGTTCTAAAGTACACAAAATTCTATTGGGATATATTTTAAGAAATATGTAATTTGCATCTACATCAGTTGACAGATATAATTGATATGATTAATTGATTACGAAACATTACACAACTAGAAATATAAATGACTGTTCATCAAACATTAAAATACAGATACAGGTATACCTCGCCTTACGTCGTTAATTGGTTCCAAGAAAACGACGTAAGTCGAATTTACTTGTCTCCGAATCTACTTGTCACTAGGCTAAACCATAAATTATTATTCCCTGTTCTGTATTTTATTTATTAATGCATTTTTAATAATATATGGTTAATAAAACTCTATTTTAAGCTTACAAACAAATAAATTTTAGTTTTTAATATAGTACAGAAAAAAGTATTCTAAATTTACGAATGCGTGTACTGTAAATACAGAACATACACTCGTATATATTTTAATATGATTTTATGTGCTTTAAACGTTTTTCTAGTGATATTACGACTTCAATATTTGTGG
>NW_019385386.1:9448-24143 GCF_000671375.1 Centruroides sculpturatus
AAGCAGTGGAAGCGCCGCTTCCCTTGTATTTTCTAAAATATAAATACATATTGCGCGATTATTTCCATATTTTAACGTATTTTGGATTAATTAAAATTAATATTTTATTATAACTGATTTCGTATGTCCCATCTATAAGGGGATGTAGAAAAAAATGTGTATAATTCTTGTACAATGTTAAAAAATTAACTGTTACTTTGGTAGCATCATTTACAACTAAATTTAATGAATGAGAGAGATGCATGAGGTACAGAAAAAGCTCTAGAATTTATTTTCCTTAAATTTACGATTTATGTATCCGTTTGTCATAAAAATTTGTCTTTCCACTTTTTCCCGATACTATAAATATTCAACTACAAAGTAACCAGTTTTGACTTATTTCTACTTAAGAAGTAATTAAATAATTAAGAGATCAGGGAATTGGATACATAAATAAAACCCTGCTGAAAGAGCCGGAATTTTACTGAACCAATCACTAGCCGAGTACAGTGGGGACTGATTTCTTCGTATTATTAATGTAATAAAGACAGAAATTTTTCTAGTTCAACGAGAGTGACTGAAAAGTAAATTTTGGAAATTTCCGTGGACACCTGGTCCTAAAATGAATTAGTTAGAAAACAAACAACGGACAATCTATTAAGTTTAACATATTTAGATTTTTACAGCTATCGTAAGAAAGGTTTAAAATTTACAACGACTCTGTCGCATCCTTTGAAGTATACTAGTGATGCGACAAAAGAGGCATTTGACATTGGCCAGTATCGGCACCCTCGGGATTTAGCAGTCCGCGTGCCGTGCAATCTACTCTGATTCCATCCATTAGCCACTCGTAGGGAGTTATTTGACTAAGTGGATTGTTTTAAGATTTAAAAAGAAAATAATATTTTATGTTATTTTTATGTATGTTTCTTTTCAAAGCTATATTTAATTATAATTTTCTTTAAAAGTATATTCATACAACTGAAGAATATTTTGTACCAGGTATGGTATCGATACATCCACCTCACATTTCATTTCACCAAGTAAGTTTTTATTATTTTATTTTTAATTGCGTGGCTAGCAATTCGAAATGTAATTGTGATATGAAAAATACATTTAGAAGTCTACAGTTTTTACTGGCTTATCGAACAAATGAATACGAATGGATCCTAGACCATCACATGTAATTAACTGATTGCCCCTGGAAGTTGGCTTCTTACAGAAACACAGCTTCCCTATCGTCAAATGTCATGGCACACCACAGCAGTATTCTGTGTGCATTTATGCACACAGAATACTGCTGTATAAACAAGATAAATAATTTTGAAATAATGATTTCAATTCATTAATGAGTTAATGATGAATCCATTTACTTTGTTAAAATATTTCACATGTAAGTTTTATGTATTTTTAGTACAAAACTTTACACAAAATTAAATTTACATCCTAATATTTCATACTGTAATATAGATTTCCTATTTAAAAATTTACACTTTAACTGTTTAACATTTATATTATTGTATTTAATTATTTTTTTCACTTGAAAAAGTTACTTTATGTTTGAAAGCATTTATCTTAACAGATTCCCTGAATATCGGATAGCATTAATTTATTATATATAGTCTATAGTATATAAAATAGTTGATGATAAGGTTAAATATTTAAAAATATTTTTTATATGTTATGAATAGAGCTGCTCGGGGAACACAATGGGATAAATGCCAAAATGGAAATTTTAGAATACTGAAAAAATAAAATTGTGATTGAACCATAAATCTGAGTAAATTTATTCTAAAATCAATCTTTTAATGAAAGTGTTTTGCAATCAATCTAGTTTCATAATGACATAATTGAAGTAAGAATCAAATAGATCACACCAAGGCAATGGCAATAGAAATAGTAATAGATAGTGATGGTGCTTACCATTATGTTTTTCAAAGCAGCTCAATTATATCTATATAAACATTTGAAGATTTAAACAAAACAATGTTTTCAGTTTTTACATGAATATAATATATTAAACAGCTTATAATAGACAAATAACAGATAACAAATCTGTTAATCAAAACAGCTATAACCAACTATATTTGTCAACCAAAAAGCAAATATTAACATGGAGAAAATAAATTAATACTCACTTATTCTTCATAGTATCAATATCAATTGTATTCTGTTGAAGATATGTTTCTGATAAATTACATAAATATTTTGCTGCATTTTTCATATTAACAGCAGTTGGTCTAGCTGTAACTAAATATTCAAGTTGTTTAATTATAAGTTCATGGAGTTGATCCTTATTTACAAAAGATTTTTCTTGCAATTCAACAGCTAAGCTTAAAGCTCCAACAAGTGCAATAGCTGGTGCACCTCTGACCTAATATTTTAAAAAATAAAAGTTATTAACTACTTTGATAAATTATAAGCTTTTTGAATTGTCAACTTTTTATCATTAAACAAACAAAAAATTTATAATTTTAAAAGTTATAGAATTGTTCTTGTTTTAAGTGAAAGTATTAAATTTTTAAAGCACTAAAAACCATAAGCTGAAAATAAACTAATAAGATATTTAAAAATTTCTAATAAAAATTGTGTGTTGATAAAACTTTTAACTAAACTTCAAGAATAATACACTAAACAGACTGCTTGTACCTTTTGTTTTAAAAAAGATATTATCAAAAGACAATCTGTTTAATGTATTAGTCTAAAAATTTTGATCTTCTAAATATCTGAATCTGGTTATTTTAAAGATTTAAATAAATAGTGTGTAATTGTTATTTCTAAGTAGAGAAGCTATCATTTATAAGAAATTAAATTATTATTGTAAGCAGATCAATTAAATTTTTAAAAAATACACGTATCTCTTATGTTTATCTAAATTATTTGTTTTTAGTATTACAAAATTTTTCCCTTAAACATTTTCAGAAAATACAATAGAATTATTGTAAACACTTTGGACTCATATTGACAATAAAAATTGGATAAATTTAAGAGGTTTTAAGGATGAAAGTGCCAGGAGTATATAAAATCTTGGTCATGGACAACAGGCTCAATAGGGATTTAGAATATGTAGTAGCTACCAGTTGCTTTTCACTCAGTAGACTAAAAGAACATAAATATACCATTGAGAAAGGAAAGTGTCACAACATTGACTGCCTGCACATCAGATCCAGGTGCAGTGATATAGGTTAAATTACATGAAACTTGACTATTACATTCCACTAAGCATGGCAGATTTGAAAGGTCTTGAACTATTATAAGTATTTAAAGCAACAAAATAGGACATTATATTAACTATAAAGATGCTGAATCCATCTCCACAGCATGGTTGTGTTATTATAGTTCTTTGTAATTGCCCTTATTCATTCATCTGTTAAAGCATTCCTTTCATTTTTGGATGACCTGTTGCAAATTCTGCATTAAGAACAATTGTAATGCCATCTTGGTAACATATTCATATATGTTCACACATTTTATGTATACTTTCATATTAGATCTATGAATTTCATTTTGTTTTCTTTTACTTTACCTTTGTTTTTGACATTTGCATTTTATTCAACTTCTAATTGGTTGTCTTGGATTTACATTGCAAAATCAAGTTCTAACATTTAAATTAAATCAATGCTGTAAAATAGAAATGGTCAACTTTAAAACACTCTCTAGAAGATTGTAACCTGAAAAAGGCCTATTGAATAAGACTGAAAACATTTTGTTTTGATAAAATTTTGCTTTTGCTGAAATATAGAAGATAATGAATTAATTTGTCTTATGTTTCCAGTTTGTTCATATATATGTCTGCAACATTTTCAAAATTTGCAAAACTGCATATAATTCCAGTATAATGTGATTTATCATGATAGCAAACTAGATTAATAGTTTGTTAATAGATTAATAATATGTAGATTCTCTACATTATCAATTATCATAATTTATCATGATAAATGACAGTTTGATATATATGCACTAGATGGGGCATATAGTAAACTTTTAAAAACTATTCCATTCATAACTAGATGAAAAGTGTAAAAGGGCTGTTGAATAATCCAAAATATATTCTGGGACATTATGCATTAATGAATAATAAATACAGTTCTATTTTCCAATGAAACAATAGTTTCATGTCTACTTATTTTGAATATGTCTACTTTTTCTTAAACTTCCTGCACTTTAAGAAAAGATATACAGTCGACCCCCCCTATAACATGGTAGGAACGTTATAATTTTTATGAATCCATTTTCTACGAGTCCAGACAATCACAGCCCGGCACATATGCAGTTTACGGACTATGGCTGTTTGAAAGGTTTCTTTCATAAAATTAATCGATTCTAGACTAATTCGACTCAACATTTCCAAAATATGTATAATTTTTTGGGAATAATCCATATAAACTATGCTATAAACAAAAAATTGTAGGATTACTTACCGAACGTGCACCATTCAACTACACCATTGCTTAAGCTTGTTTTCGTCGTGGAGCTTGTCATCGAATGGCGCTCACATGCTTCCTGATAAATTATTTTTTTTGCGAAAAATTCGCTGAACTATGGAGATATCATTAATATAAATATAATTTTTATGGACATTAAATAATAAATGGTTTTTAGTAGGTCCACTGCTCGTTTAAACTCAACGGTTTGTACAATATCTGCTATTGGTCTAGATTCAACCAATCCTGTCACAACACGAGTCGGTGATGACGTTTTACTGAATTATATAAGTTTTTTTAGCATGTTTGTCGAATACTGTCACAATTTTTTCGCCATGATATAGGAATCCGAACTATAGGAACTTGTGTTATGGGGGGTTGACTGTATTTATAAAATTTTTTAAATCCTAAAATTAGAGAAAATACTTTCTAAAAAATAATGAAAGTGATTGAATACATAATTTTATTACTGATTTCTCTTTTTATATTATTTTTATCAAAACAGTCCAATAAATAAATCAATTTGTATCTATAAGCTTGTTTATAGACGTATACATATTTCAGTTATTTTATAATTAATCTAAATATCACTTTTACTGAAATATAAATCAAATTTTTATTTTCTAAGTGGCATAATATATTCAATATTTTAAAGTTAATAAATTAACATTTACAATAGCCTTCATTTTTTTCATACCTTCATATAATGAATTGCATCCCATCCATCTTTGACATTAGAAATAGGAATATATGATGTTTGGTGAGGAAGTTGAAGCTGATCCAAAATCTTCAATTTACCTTTTTCATATATAATAGCTTCCAACATTTTCCAAACTAAAATTGCAAGTAAATTATAATACGAATGTACTATACTTGCTTTACATATTTGTAATATATACAAATATAAAAATACAAAAATTATATATTTTGTAAAAATGTTTATCATTATTTAAACATTATAAAATACTGATTCTGTTAGTAATAATATCCTAATTCCAAAACACTAGAGTAATATTATAAAAACATGTTAACACTTTTGAATAAGTAAATATTTAATCTTTTTTTTGTAAATCAGACCGAAATTTTAAACTCTATTTATTTACCTTTTATTATTATTATTATTACACTCTGTGTATATATCTAAATTCTTTTAAATGCTTACATAAATTAGAAAGAATTTGAAAAACTATGTATTCAAAATAAAAATATCTATTATTCAAAAGAAAAGTATTGAGTTTTCATTTCACTTTATCTTATCCATAATTTTCTAAAAGTATTTGAATTTTGTTATATTATCTTGTATTCTATATTTCCATAATTTGATAGAAAGTAAAAGGAAAATGTATCATCATTTGGTGTAATTATTTGTGGTAATTCTTAATTAATATTGAATATAATCTGAAATTATTTGGAAAATTTCCCTAGTAAAAATATTACTTGAAATTATTTGCTAGTAATAAATGATTCCACGTATTATGAAATGATGTCAGGGACAGAACAATGGACTCAGTCTCTGACTGTGGGGAGCATGGAAGGTTTTGAGGAATTTGGGGCATAATGGTAAGAGTTTGTAGGGAGCACAATTCTTAGAAGAAACAAGAAAAGGATGAAAGGAATAACTGAATTATAAGTAAAATAATTTCCTTAGTGAAGTGTTAATGAAGTTGAGGGTACATCCTGAATGTTAATAAAGTCTCTCTCAGAAATTGTAAATTCATTATGAGCATAAAGTTGATCAAGAAGACCTTCCTTGTTTCCTAACTGATGGATTAATGCTCATAACAACAGCTAAAACATTTCTGGGGAACTGCATGTCCCCTATCAACATCAGACACCCTAACTAAAACATTCAAAACAATTTCAACCTGTCTGTTGTATCACAGTTGCATCAGCTAACATTCAGAACATGTTATGGCTTTTCTTAATCACCGCAGCACGTAGTGGTCAAATATCATGAAAGTCACAACGCGTATTTCACTTTGTGGTCATTTTGCGTTAGTCACAACGTGTTGTGGTTGTTTTTACAATAAAATTTACACTGAATAAATAAAAGGCTCCAAAAGCATTATATGATGATGTTATATTCAAAACTATTAAAGAACAATTACTACAATATAGCTGAAAAACAATAAATTTGCAACTAAAAATCAAAGAAGCAAGATAATTACACACCTTAAAAACCTTAAATCACCAGTAAAAACTTTAATATACTTAATATTTAGACAAATGTTTTCAATCTACTACTTAGATCATCTTCAGGTCTAAAAATTAAGTATATTAAAGTTCTTTACTTGTTATTTAAGGTTTTTATGGTGTGTAATTATCATTTATGCATATCCAATCTGGTATAGAAGTTTAACATAAAGAATGCAAGTTTTTAGAAAATTTATGCATATTTTATTTTAAAAAATATATACATTATATTCTAGGTCAGTGGTTCCCAATTAGTTTTTCCTGCGTACCACTTCAAGAAAGAGCTCAAACTCACGTACCCTTTATAGCAGAAATTCATATTAATCCATACTAATATTATAAATTTGAAAGTAATTCTGTCTGTCTGTCACTGAACAGGTTTTAATAAAATTTGGCACAGAGATAGCTTACATGTTGGAGATGGATTTTACTGTGAGAAAATATCTTACTCCCACGAGAAAATTTGATATAATGCGGGCGAAGCTGTGGGTAGACAGCTAGTGATAAATAGAATAAGTTTTTTTTACATTTATTACCTTTAAAATACAATTCTAATAATATTGAAAATAACATAAGGTTATTTAATTTTAATGTGACAAATGTGCACGATTTTCTTTGCACAACTTTGTAAAATCTGGTTGCTTTTTGGTCAGCTTCAGTCTCAAGTCATCTTCAAGTTAAAGTGTTTGTCATGGCCGAAAATCCACTCTCGCAGATGTATGTTGTGCAAAATGGTAGTAAATATTTTATTGCCGCTTCGCTGACATGATAATTGTACAATTAACACAAATTGTTTTAATTGTGCAATTTTTGTTTCTTGTGTAAGAATTTAATTTAGGTATTGTCACAAATGCGTTTTTTGATGAAATTTAGAATATATTTTTAATTATAAATAAATGAATTTGTGCATTCAATATCATGTTGTAAATTGCCAAATTTTTGATGGTCCACCCATTATTTCTTTGATTGCTTCATCTCATGCATTTAAATTTTAAATCGACCAATTTTAGATTGCCGCGCATACCCCTTCACCCAAAACATAATCCCTTCACGCAATTGGATAATAAGCTCTGTTTGGATAATGAGTGTTGGTAAACTCTTTAACCTCTCCCCATTTGACAGGGAAGTTTTTGTCAACTTTCACTCCTTCTGATGACGTCTTGCTTTGTTTCAATTGAAATCACCTTTCTGTTATTTTAGAAGCCATGATTTGCACAACACTTAAATAAATGTAAATACCCTGCACTAAGGTGATGTACGTTAATAAACAAGGGATCAAGCCGAATCCTAACGGGAGCTCTATACTTCAGATATACTAATAATATATTCTAATAATACTAATATATTATAAAAATAGAAGATTGTCATTGGCAACGGCAAAAGAGTGGAAACATCATTCGCACTTGTTCGCAGAAAGACCGTTGTTTGCCTCACGTAACTGTTGAATGGAAAGTCCGTTGTTCACAGCAGTCTGTTGCTCGAGTCACATAACAGCCAAACAGAAAGTCCATTGTTTGCAGCGTCCGTTATTCAAGGCGTATGTTATATGAGGCACCACTGTATATAAAAAATTATATACTTTTCTTAGTATGTTTGTTTATATGTAATGACTTACATATAAACAAACATAGTAAGAAAGTACTGTATATAATTTTTTATTTATTTTTGTGGGTCTCCAAAATGAATTAATCAAATTCCCATAAAAATCTATGGTAAATGAATAATCGGTTAACGAACAATTTGGATAGCAAACAGTCTTGGATCAAATTATGTTTGTTAACCGATCACCATGGGCGTAGCCAGAGTTTTGTTATGGGGGGCCTAGTGGAGGCCGACCTGACACAAAATTGAATTATTTCAAATTATTGTTCATTATTGGGTACCGAGCAAGCCGTTTACCTTTTTTTTTGTATTCAAAACTTTTATTTTAGATTTAGGTGTTTACAAATCGACTCAACACTTTTTCGGCTGTGATTTCCTGGGGGGCAACAGGTTCCCTGGGAGGGGCCGTGCCCACCCAGGCTCCCCCCTCGCTACGCCCATGCCGATCACCCACTGACTGTATTGTTAAATTTCTTCCAGACTATAAGTTACAAATTAATTAATTTCTAGTCTACAAATAGTTCAAATATTTTTAAAAATCTATTATTGTTTTATTTCATATCAATTCAATGATGATATATATCACATTCAATTATTTTAGAATTTATTTATTTATGTTATATTTATATTTTTGTTCTATATATGTATATTTTTTTGTGATAAAGATAACTTTTATCACAAAAATATACATATACAGAACAGATATATATATATATAATGTTAAGATATCAATTATGCAATGAATGTATAATGCCAAAAAATTTTTACTGGATATTTAACATAAAGATATAATTTGGAATATGCTATTTATCTTTAGCAACATAAGCATATTTCTCAAAAACATTAGTTATCTGAAAATAAAAAACATTACAAATAAATAAAAGCAGATTTTTAAATAGGCAAACAATATCCAAACAATATTAAACTTAATATATAAACAACTTATTTCATTAAAAAGAGAACCAAGCATACTGTCAAAAAAACATGTTTAGCCTCAGGCAAAGTTGTAAGATAACTAAATCCATGTATCCTGATTACTTTCTCCTATGAATTCAATTCATAACAAGTCAAATACGTTTCTTGTTTTAGATCCACGATTTCTTCCTTTAAAATTCTTTATACAAAAATATTTAACGATTTATATACCTGTAATTTAACATATAACTTTTTTATTATTTTGTTCACCGTTTTCTTTCCAATTATTAGGTCAAAAACCACTTCAGAATTGCAATTATGAGCTGAAAGATTTTCTATCGAAACTGAATTAAACGTGAATTTTAAGCATCATGTTAATGTTAATTAATATATGATACAAATAATAATGTTACAGGTTGAAATTTAATATCGTAAAATTAAGGATCTAAGAATATGTCATGCCTAATTCATTAAATGCTTTAAAATTTCAACCTGTAGCAGAAATATAGTACATAAAATAACTGTAACGAGTCATTGAAGTGTTGATTTCTATATTTAATTATAATTTTCTTTAAAAGTATATTCATACAACTGAAGAATATTTTGTACCAGGTATGGTATCGATACATCCACCTCACATTTCATTTCACCAAGTAAGTTCTTATTATTTTATTTTTAATTGCGTGGCTAGCAATTCGAAATGTAATTGTGATATGAAAAATACATTTAGAAGTCTACAGTTTTTACTGGCTTATCGAACAAATGAATACGAATGGATCCTAGACCATCACATGTAATTAACTGATTGCCCCTGGAAGTTGGCTTCTTACAGAAACACAGCTTCCCTATCGTCAAATGTCATGGCACACCACAGCAGTATTCTGTGTGCATTTATGCACACAGAATACTGCTGTATAAACAAGATAAATAATTTTGAAATAATGATTTCAATTCATTAATGAGTTAATGATGAATCCATTTACTTTGTTAAAATATTTCACATGTAAGTTTTATGTATTTTTAGTACAAAACTTTACACAAAATTAAATTTACATCCTAATATTTCATACTGTAATATAGATTTCCTATTTAAAAATTTACACTTTAACTGTTTAACATTTATATTATTGTATTTAATTATTTTTTTCACTTGAAAAAGTTACTTTATGTTTGAAAGCATTTATCTTAACAGATTCCCTGAATATCGGATAGCATTAATTTATTATATATAGTCTATAGTATATAAAAATAGTTGATGATAAGGTTAAATATTTAAAAATATTTTTTATATGTTATGAATAGAGCTGCTCGGGGAACACAATGGGATAAATGCCAAAATGGAAATTTTAGAATACTGAAAAAATAAAATTGTGATTGAACCATAAATCTGAGTAAATTTATTCTAAAATCAATCTTTTAATGAAAGTGTTTTGCAATCAATCTAGTTTCATAATGACATAATTGAAGTAAGAATCAAATAGATCACACCAAGGCAATGGCAATAGAAATAGTAATAGATAGTGATGGTGCTTACCATTATGTTTTTCAAAGCAGCTCAATTATATCTATATAAACATTTGAAGATTTAAACAAAACAATGTTTTCAGTTTTTACATGAATATAATATATTAAACAGCTTATAATAGACAAATAACAGATAACAAATCTGTTAATCAAAACAGCTATAACCAACTATATTTGTCAACCAAAAAGCAAATATTAACATGGAGAAAATAAATTAATACTCACTTATTCTTCATAGTATCAATATCAATTGTATTCTGTTGAAGATATGTTTCTGATAAATTACATAAATATTTTGCTGCATTTTTCATATTAACAGCAGTTGGTCTAGCTGTAACTAAATATTCAAGTTGTTTAATTATAAGTTCATGGAGTTGATCCTTATTTACAAAAGATTTTTCTTGCAATTCAACAGCTAAGCTTAAAGCTCCAACAAGTGCAATAGCTGGTGCACCTCTGACCTAATATTTTAAAAAATAAAAGTTATTAACTACTTTGATAAATTATAAGCTTTTTGAATTGTCAACTTTTTATCATTAAACAAACAAAAAATTTATAATTTTAAAAGTTATAGAATTGTTCTTGTTTTAAGTGAAAGTATTAAATTTTTAAAGCA
Organism: Centruroides sculpturatus; assembly: GCF_000671375.1. Classification (NCBI taxonomy): domain Eukaryota; kingdom Metazoa; phylum Arthropoda; class Arachnida; order Scorpiones; family Buthidae; genus Centruroides; species Centruroides sculpturatus. The sequence continues at coordinate 20,702 of NW_019385386.1, forward strand.
CTAAAAACCATAAGCTGAAAATAAACTAATAAGATATTTAAAAATTTCTAATAAAAATTGTGTGTTAATAAAACTTTTAACTAAACTTCAAGAATAATACACTAAACAGACTGCTTGTACCTTTTGTTTTAAAAAAGATATTATCAAAAGACAATCNAAAATTCCTAGGGTTTTTCGATTCGTATGAATTCGTTTCCTGGTCCCCAAGAAAAAATCAACATTAATTTTACTAACACAAAATAAAATATTTAAGACTGGTTTTTATTAATAAAGAAAAAGTCTATATATTCCATTTGTTTAAAAAAAAAAATGGCTAAACAGACCCAATCTACTGAACCCTACAGAAGTTCTCGATGGCCCTAAATAGAAGCCAATTTCCCATAAAAAGTCCTCCCTGGTAGCATCCTCTTTGGCAGATCGCCAACGTAAACGTTGCCGTATCCCACCAACACCAAACCTTATAGAAATTAAAACATTTTAAAATTACATTGGCTCTAATCACGCACAGCTGCTAGCAATCATTATTTAAAATCGAGAAACCCGAAACGTCTCGCAAAATTCTTCGTCATACTGTATTAACCTAAAGAAAAACATATCCTTCATAGTTCATTTGGATAATTGTATTTTGTTAAACCTATCTTTTACTATTAACAAATAAATTTAAAAATTATTTCTACCTTTACATCTATTTTCTAGATTATAATTGATAAAAATTAATACTACTTTTAAATGATTACTTTTATCAATACTATTGCGAAAACGTAACGCAGTAATTCATCAGATAAATTCACCTTATAAAGCAAGTCTTTAGAAGTAATTCCTGAAGATATACGAATTTTTTACTATTATATATACGATTTATAATTATATCAATAAAATAAAGAAGTTACAATATTTTTATTATTATATGCTCAAGTATATACGTCAACCAATATAAACATCAGAGTTTAAAAACCACTTCTTTATACTTTAATATCAAATTTAAAAAATTATCAATTGATTAGAGAAAATGAAAAAAAAAATCTTAGTTGCAATCAGAAGAAACTTTTAAAAAGCTTCCACAATTTATTTTTTGATACAATTTTGGATTTATACGGATACACAACGTTATAATACGCATTTAATTGGCCTAATGCCAATGACTAGATTATAGAAAATAACGATCTGTAAAAGNAAAAAAAAATCTTAGTTGCAATCAGAAGAAACTTTTAAAAAGCTTCCACAATTTATTTTTTGATACAATTTTGGATTTATACGGATACACAACGTTATAATACGCATTTAATTGGCCTAATGCCAATGACTAGATTATAGAAAATAACGATCTGTAAAAGAAAATAACTGATGTCATCTATGCGTTTTGCACTTATATAAAATTTACATTGTTTATCAATAGAATGACTCATCGTTTAAACTGATATATTTACTAATTTTCATGTAGAACGTATATGTTGAAAGTGCTTCAATAGATGTGAAAATTTTCAGAGAAAATACAAATTTTAATTAAGTGAGTATCATTATCATTGTTAAAAACAGGAAAAGAGATTATAATGTTAATTAAAAAATAAAATTGTTTGATAGTTTCAGTAAATTAAAACAAAGGAAATATGTTCAATGTTAATAATGTAGCTTAAAAACTATAGCTTTAATTATATAAAATGAGTAAAATGATTTATTATGTAAATATTCTGAAGCCATTTTGAATGCGAATAACTAGATCTTTCATATAGAAAAGACTATAAAAAGATGTGACATAAAGAGAAAATATTAAATATTCCAAATAAATTGCTCTAATAAAAAGAATCTGTTTAAAATTTTACATTCTTTCCATACAAATCTTTCCAACATAATTTAACGTTTAAAAGTTTATATTTTATAAATATAATTGTATTGCATTCGTATTTATGTTTATTTTAAAATTCATTAATATGTCTTGGTTTTAGGATTTGAATATGTGAATTCTATATTTAAATGTAAAGAGAAATATAGAGTCTCGAGCCAAATAGATCTGTAAACTACAGTATTTAATTAAAAAAGATGAGCGCATTTCCTGGTAAAGCGGCTTTCATACAGCTGGATAATTAAACCAATCATTGTTTTGCTTATCTAGTTATATTAAAGCCATTTTACCACGAAATGCGCCATATCTATGACGCTATCCGTACGTCATGCATCGATGACGTTTTCACCGAAAATTCTCCCGGAAGTCATAAATATCTCTATTAAATAGTATTCATTTTATAATAAAAATAGGTAGGCCTATATCGTATACATTCCTTGCACTTAAAACAAAATTAAAATTCACATACATTCAGCGTTGAGAAATGGAGATTTCGTACTAAGAACGGCTGTCACTTTCTCAACATTCGGGGTGCGTCTAGGTCAGGCCTGGTCAACCCAAACTGTTTCGCGGGCCACTTTGATCACGTGTAACATTACGGTGGGCCACAATTTAGGCAAACATGCTTTTAAAAAAGTAAAACAAATACAAAATGAATAAGATTTTATTGTCATACCAAGAGATCGTACTCGCTCTTGCGCATTATAACAATGACACATACAAATTTTCATTTATTTGATTGTTCTGGTATACACATAACGGGAAACAAAAGTTTTAATAGATATATAATATAGCTTAGCGGGCCACACAATTTAACGTGACGGGCTGCTGGTTGGCCAGACCTGGGGCCGTATTCTGGTCACCGTCTCTGGTCTCTCGTCTCTCACAAGCCGGTCGCTGATTGGCTAATCATTTGGATTAGCCAATCAGCGACTGTCTTGTGAGAGACGAGAGACCAGAGACGGTGACCAGAATATGGCCCCTGGTCTGGCCAACCAGCAGCCCGTCACGTTAAATTGTGTGGCCCGCTAAGCTATATTATATATCTATTAAAACTTTTGTTTCCCGTTATGTGTATACCAGAACAATCAAATAAATGAAAATTTGTATGTGTCATTGTTATAATGCGCAAGAGCGAGTACGATCTCTTGGTATGACAATAAAATCTTATTCATTTTGTATTTGTTTTACTTTTTTAAAAGCATGTTTGCCTAAATTGTGGCCCACCGTAATGTTACACGTGATCAAAGTGGCCCGCGAAACAGTTTGGGTTGACCAGGCCTGACCTAGACGCACCCCGAATGTTGAGAAAGTGACAGCCGTTCTTAGTACGAAATCTCCATTTCTCAACGCTGAATGTATGTGAATTTTAATTTTGTTTTAAGTGCAAGGAATGTATACGATATAGGCCTACCTATTTTTATTATAAAATGAATACTATTTAATAGAGATATTTATGACTTCCGGGAGAATTTTCGGTGAAAACGTCATCGATGCATGACGTACGGATAGCGTCATAGATATGGCGCATTTCGTGGTAAAATGGCTTTAATATAACTAGATAAGCAAAACAATGATTGGTTTAATTATCCAGCTGTATGA
>NW_019385386.1:26731-29096 GCF_000671375.1 Centruroides sculpturatus
TTAAAAAAAAACAAAGAAAAGTTAATATCTTACCATTAAAACTGTTAGCCTCTTGTTCACTCATTGTTATAACAATTTTATGATTGTTATAATAAAATATGTTTTGACCAACACGAGCAGCCATCTTGTAAATCGTACGAGACAAAAGCAATAACGTCGCTAGCAGAAGTTAGCGTAGATAAAAGACGCTGACTGAACTAGCAAGAATTCTAGCGGTGGGAGGAGTCAAGCAGTAATTAGAAACGAGTTTAACGCAGCACAATTGGACTTAGTAAAAAGCGCCCTACCTTAACTACCAAGAATTCTATAGGTGGGAGGAGTCAAGCAGTAGTTAGAAACGAGTTCAACATCGCAGCATAACTAGACTTAGCAAGAATTCTGCGTTACTGAACACGGCCCAGAATACGGCCCCAGGTCTAAGTGATAAGCAGCTAAGCAAACCAATGGCATAGTTCGTTTCAGATAAAACAGACTATCATTGGTCTGCTTACTTCGCTGGTGGTACCTTGACCAACTCGCATAACGGGAGGTTCTAATATGCGGCTTCCGGGCTTTAGCAACGTCATTACATTTTTTGACTCGGAACGTTAACATTGAAATCTGTAAGTAATACAAGATGGAAGAATAGAATAAAAGCAAAATAAATATATCAAATATTTTAATGAATTTTTTAAAACTCCTGTCAACTATACAGATCTATCATAAAAACATACTCCTATTGGTTGGGTTAAGTTATAATTCACATAATGGGGCGAGGGCGGCCAAACATCTAGCAGGCAGGCGGCTAACAGCCCAGAATCGGTCCTGGATAGAATCATTGGAAGCGTTACCATTATACGATATTTTGGTGTTTAGCTTCCACCAGCTAAACCGCGTGAAGCTGGTTTTCTGTAAAGTGCATGCGCAAATGCCTATAATCTGGCTGCTTTACACAATTCAAATATTTTCGCCGTGAAAGCTGTCTCGTATTTGACAATACAGCGCTTCCATTGGGAATATCCATATACGAATATACAATAGCAATCGTATTTTTTTTTCACATGTAGTATAGAAATTTGTAATAAGATACATAATGTAGTTATCTTGGAAACGGTGGAAGCGCCGCTTCCCTTGCATTTTCTAAAATATAAATACATATTGAGCGATTATTTTCATATTTTAACGTACTTTGAATTAATTAAAATTTATATTTTATTATAAATGGCAGTTAATTAACATTATAACTGGCTTCCATCGCTTCCAAGGATGGCACGCCGCTGGTGGTCCGAAATCTCTTCGGAGTCCGAAAAGTTGGCGGGAAATATGTCGCAGATGTGACGTCTGAGGCGAATGACGTTTCGAGTAGTCACGTGACAGAGTGACGGCTTTGTGGGGTTACGTCACACGTTTTGTACGCCTCCGCTGTCCAACGTGATACTCCACGACGGAAACCAGCTTAAATGATGGTGACCCGAACGGTGCAGAGTCGATAAGTAGTTCTATAAGTCTTCGTTTACAGAACGAAGACTTATAGAATAATTCTGTGTTTCGCAAATGACTATCATATATCTATCTCAGGGGTGTCCAACCTTTTTGTTCTTCTGGGCCACATTGGAAGAAGTCATGGAGTTTTGGGCCACAAGTATATATAATATATTTGTGACCTAATCCTTAAATATACAAGTAAATATACAAGTATATTTAAGGATTAACATGTCTAGATTATAGTAATAAGTGTTAAAACACGAACAAGGATATTTTAAAAAATTACTTCTACAGACCCTTTCAATTTTTACTTAGAAATAAATAAATTCATTTATTATAAAGGAAACAAACAAAAAATTATTTGAAAAACACAAATATTGTTTTATTTGGGTCTCTAATTAATAAAAAACGACGAAACACCATTTTAAAGTGCATTTTTATTCGACTAATATATTTATAAATAATATGTAGCCCTGAAAGTAGCCAATGCGCGAAATGATAATTTTTACGCCAAACTGAAAAAAGGGTAGCCAAATCTTTCAATGATCTTTCAATGCTGGAAAGAATACTAAATAATGCTGGAGTTGGAACTCAAAGGATTATAGACCCAAAGTTGAGAAAAGGAGAGAAAGGCCAAAAGATAAAAAGTAGTGAGAAAGGTTAAATAGACCTTCTGTTATGCAAATATTGACCCTTAATTTTCCAACTTTCCTCACTACTTTTTATCTTTTGGTTTTTCTCTCCTTTTCTCAAATTTGGGTCTCTAATCCTTTGAGTCACAACTTCAGCTTTATTTAGTATTCCTTCGTCATTCACACATCTCCAAGTATTTGAAAATATTTCCTTTTCACTCAAAAATAAAATATGTATAAAAGTTTACAGCTTTGTGAATTTTTTTTTT
>NW_019385386.1:30552-32788 GCF_000671375.1 Centruroides sculpturatus
AAGAATACTAAATAATGCTGGAGTTGGAACTCAAAGGATTATAGACCCAAATTTGAGAAAAGGAGAGAAAGGCCAAAAGATAAAAAGTAGTGAGAAAGGTTAAATAGACCTTCTGTTATGCAAATATTGACCCTTAATTTTCCAACTTTCCTCACTACTTTTTATCTTTTGGCCTTTCTCTCCTTTTCTCAAATTTGGGTCTCTAACATTTGAGTCACAACTTCAGCTTTATTTAGTATTCCTTCGTCATTCACACATCTCCAAGTATTTGAAAATATTTCCTTTTCACTCAAAAATAAAATATGTATAAAAGTTTACAGCTTTGTGAATTTTTTTTGAGTTTATGCCGTTGAAATAAAAAAATAATAAAAAAAATAAAAGAATTTGTCGGTTTTGTTTACACGTTTATTGGGCCGCATTGGAACTTGCCTTGGGCCGCAGGTTAGACACCCCTGATCTATCTTTTAAGAACGAAATTAAGAGAGAAACTGATGCTATACTGAGGCAAGCGCTAACATGTAGGGCGCCTTTGTGCAAACCTTCACCAAACATATCTTACAAACTTACTGTATGTATATATTATTTTAGAACAAATTTCTTAAAGACGATGAGGGGAGAGGAGGTTTACGCATTTTAAAGAAAATAATTGTTAGTCAGTTTCCATATTTTGATATTCTTTCTCATAAGAAGTGTTTTGCTGGCGGGCTTTACCCTTGAACCTCCTTTCCCTTTATAAACGACCATAGAATAGTTATTGTTTGTATAGAATAAAAAGGAAAATTAAAATATATTTTGATATTGAGTATATTTTATTTGATAGTTATTTTTTTTTAAATATTTTTATATTTAAATAATTACAACATCTTAACTTTTCTTGCCTTTAAACATGGAAACTTTAATTATATTATATTACTTAAATCTAATTCGTCTAATACAGTAGTTCACTTTTTGTTGAAATTGTACTGTACAGTACATAAATGAGATTATCTCTCTTGGCATATTGAAAATCTTAAACATTTTTTTATTTTTTCTATTTAGAAAAACTTTCTGCAGAAGCAACTGTTACCGGTAACGATATAATTCTTTTTAAAAAATGGCTATATTTGGAAAAGAATCAACTAAACGATTATTATGAATAAAGTTTAAAATTCTCCTGGTTACATGGTTTTATTTAAAAAACATTGTATAGATTTTATTTCTTCAAATAAAGATACTCCATCTGTATCACTATTATCATTTGAGCAATCAGTAAGTTTTAAATGTAAATCTTTACGGTTTTAAAATTTTAGTCATCCCAATCTGACAGTATACTTAAATGTGATATGACTTTAAGCATGTTTAAATCGCTCACTCAGCGACATTAAAGCCAAATCGATTATAACTAAAAAATTTATGTTACAATGGGTGCGTTTACTTCTGAGCTAATTTTACTATCAGCACGCTCAGCCTGCATACTTTCGTCCGAGTGCCACGCTCATTGGCGTTTACTTTAGAGCTATGTGACGTCATGTTTAGCGAAATTATCGATAGTAAGCTCGGAGTGCTAGCTAGTTCGTTATCGAGCTTTGCGCTAATTCAATATGGCTGCTCTCGTGAAAAAATTACTTTCTGTGCAAAGTACTAAAAATGGAATTAGTTTTCGAAAAATAAACAGCAGAAAGTATGTTTATTGATAAATTTCAATTATTTGTTGTGTAAAATGTTTACAATGATATTTTTTTCATTGTAAGGTTCAATAGCTTCAGATGACTTTTTTCATAAACAGAGTTAATTAATGTGAAAAAAATTAAGTTCGATTCATTGTTTATGATTAAAAGTGAGGTTTACCTAATACGCATTTGGAATTTTCAGAAATGTTATGTTCAGAGCATTAAATAAATCGTAAAGAAATGAACAGCATTAATAATAATCCAAAATTACATAAGTTTGTATACTTGAATGAATTTTCACTTACATATGGGAAATGACTTCTCAAGAAATTGTATCATTTGAATACCATTTTTTCATTACAAACTAAACTTATATGATGACAGAGTAATACTTATTTCTATTGAAATAGGCTACTGCTTCTTCAGTTGATGTCTTAATAGCCATATGCTTTTCATCAATAGAGCCTCTAATTCCAGGAAAACCAGATTGGGTATAAAAAATTCCATTATTCTTACATCATCCTGCTGTGTGATGGCCAAGAGATCATTTTTCATTTTCATTTAACACTAACTTGTAAGAAAGAATT
>NW_019385386.1:33848-62309 GCF_000671375.1 Centruroides sculpturatus
AAAAAAATAACTGTAGTAAGAAAAACAAATGAAAAATGCGAACTAATGTAACGTCGTATGGTGAGTTTTTGTTCGTATCGTGGAGCAAAAATATGTTCGAATTTCATGTCGTATCCTGAAAATTTCGTATGCTGGGGTGTTCGTAACCTGAGGTACCACTGTAATAATAATAATAATACCGTAATAATAAGCGCAGAGCCCAAACAGTTAGGAGTTGAACGTTAAAATTTGGTTGAGAATGCACGCTAAGAAGGGATTTTTAGAAATTCCCTCGCGGGGGAGAGGGAGAAAGTTAATATAATAACAAAATTAAAAATATTATGATGAAAAGGTACGTTAAGAATTTAATTCTGGTAGTATAAGTACTATAAATAGTATTTTACGCGGCTAAGACGAAGTCTTAAGCTTTAGTACAGCATTCTGTTTGGTCTTATCGTATTATTATTTTGAATCAAACTTTACCTACGTGCACCGTCATGTCCTCACAGTGGGGATCCACGTTCAAACCTAACCTAACCTATTCTAATAAATTACAAATTGATCTTATTTTGATATTTCAGTAACAAAATTCATGCTTATTTTATTTAAAACTAAGATTATAAAATTTTAAAATTATGATGACAGTTTTAGATTTGCTAATTTATTACCGTTAATGATTCTCTATCTTTTCCGGGTTAGATAATTTGTACCTATTGTCCGTCCTATTGTCCTGTTAAAAGCATACCTTGGGGCAAATTACTTCAATGTTATCTAGAACAGATTCTATTTTGTAGAAACAAATGGTTTCTGGAAAAACGTGATTAATCGAACTGGCTCTAAATCGAAATGTAATTTCTCACAAGCTTGATGTCCGGTATCTGGTTTTAAATTTTTAACTATATAATATCATACTGAAATTGATCAAAGAAGAAAAATCCATACTTTACATGTGCCATTTCATACAATCACAATAGAAAATTGTAAGTTTAAAAACAAGAGTATACTATATTTTTAACTAATTTACTTTCCAATATATTTATTAGGGATTATTTTATTTATAAAATTACATCTCATGCTTTCATTTTATAGAATTTATTAATGTAAAATTCATTTTGTCCTTGAAAATTTTCTCTCATACTCAACATTTTTATGCCTGGGGCAAGTGTATCATTTGCCTTCCTTGTTATATAGTACACCCGATTATAGTGGACCTCGCTTTTACGATTAATATAAATTTTCTGTTATAATTGAAAAGTGCAGTACTTTTGTAGACCATTCGTTACTATTTTCCTTGAATACTAAATTATTGTACTTTTCTTGCTTAATTTAACTTTATTAGTTAATAGTATAGTAAAGGAAAGGACGTCATATTTTTACACAGACTAGCCCTGAAGTGGTTAATAAAAGCGGATTACACTAATCCAATTATCCATGTTTTGTTATCACTTCCTGCTTATTGTGATGCTTCGGGAAAATGCTTTTCTTATTTAGTAAACAGCATTATTAAAATTTTTAAGAACTCATTTGTTAAATTATCATACGATTTTCACTGATTAACACCATTAAAAACTCATTAGTTTATATTTTTGACTAATGTATCCAATGTTTCGGTAAGATAACAAAGTAGATCAATAACGTAAATCGAATAACGTTGCTTGAGACTGCCAATGAGATCTTTTCCAGATCATTAACAAATGTTAAATTACATGCGAGAATAAACACTAATGAATTCAAGAAAATTTAACAAAAGCATGTCAAAAATGCATAAAATGATAATTAAAATAACATGGCTGAAATGAGGATTTATGTAACTACCTAAATAGAACTACTGTATACTCATTCGCCATCCTCGCGTTTCTTTATGCAGCGCTCGAGAAGCGCTTTACAGCGAACACATTGAAACTGGTTTCTAATTGGCCAACACTGCTCGTGACGTCATTTCGCTACACTCGCTGCATAAAGAAACGTGGCCCATTTTAGTGAAAGAAATTCGGTTTCGTATAGCAAAATCATATAATTATATTTCATTCTTATGCATTGATATGTTGGTATAAAATCACATGAATTGATATTAGAGGCTATCTATTTTATTTTATTTTAACTATAACCATATCAACTGTATGTAAAAGCGTCCATAGAGAGAACTCAATCCGTCCTTTAGTCAATAAGAAAAAGATTAAAATAAATCGAAATGAATAATAGTATTTCGTTAGAAAATTCGGAATTATAAATTCTGAAATCCATCCATACTTCTGTTAAAGACGTACGGAAATTTATATTGCGTTTTAGACCTATTAAATATTGAGAGCAAGTTTTGTTGTATGCCAATTTAGGAGTTTCTCCCTAGATTTAGGAGGTAATCAGCACGATAGGGAAAATTTAGAGGGTAATTCAGAGCTGTAGAGTCATTTAAAACTTACCGACTCCGATGCCCACCAGTGGCCAAGCAGTCTTCATTCCCTGAACACTGGGAGTTCGGTGGTTTCGCGCCTCGCTCGGACTCGAACCCGAAAAACTCCACGTGGCCACAGCCACGTGGAGTTTTTCGCCGATATGGTTAGTCTGCCGATAATGGTTAGTGGAGTTTCAACCACGAATAGGAGCTTCCAAAAATCACAACTCATGACTGCTCTCGCTTCATTATGTGATAATTTTCCTCAACTGTGCCCACTCCGCTTGCTCCCTAAAGTAAAAATTTGTTTTTCTATGGATTGTCTGAAGACTGATATTTTTTTGATACGTATTACATTCTCTTTAGGGGAATTTGTTTCAGTTTTTAGGATGAACTCTTATTAGTTTTGGGAAAATTTCCTGTCTGTTTAGGGGTTTTCACCAGAGGTTGAGAACTCTAAGTAAGACGTGTATTCTTTAAAACATTCTGATAATAAATGCTTTGATTTAGCAAAATGAATATGAGAAATAAACACGAGAAACTTTTAAATTCCTGAAAATAACAGGGATTATTTTTCCCGAAAAATTCCAAAAGAGAATTTTAATAAACTGGATTTCTTATATATGAGAAAAACCGATAGTTTTGTAGACGTTAAACGTTTCAACAACAGCTATTTAATTCAAATTAATTGTTGAATAATTTGATACGCAACAATGCAACATATGATTTTTAAAAAATAAATTTTACAAAAAAATCCAATAAATATATTTTTTAAAATATTTTATTATTTTATTATTTTATAAGAAGTATTAAAATGAAAAAATAAGACAGAATAAATTCATTTTACAATAAAACCTTATAAGGCAGACGATGGTCTGACATATGTGGATAGGGACGGGGTTCACCAACTAATAACAAAGTGCCAGTACCCATTAGCCATTGCGCGCTGTGAAATCCTGGCTGATGCAGATCGACTCTAAAGCAAGTCAGAATAAAAGAGAATTATTATTGTCTCCTTTAAAAAATCCCTTCTGCCGATCTCTACCAACGAAGAATTCAAGTTTTCCAGTGAAAAGATATTTTTCAGACTAACCAAATTCCTGTTTTCGGGTAAGATGCATTAGGCTTAAGCACACCTTTTGTTTAGTGTGATTTATACAAGACGGTGTTTAAACCTTTACGTTTTTCTCCTTTCTCTAATGTTTTATTCGCTTTCTTTCGTCGTTTGTCGTCGGTATTCGTCCATATATGAACGATTGAATTCGAATATATTAACGAAACCTTTCCAAATTTCTTATATACTCGTGCGTAAGACCATGTGTAAGGCCTATTTTGGTTGAAGTGTGGTTCGTAAGATTTTCATCCATTCTTAACATTCTTCTAACGCATTTTTTTCCCTCTTAATAACTTAACTATTAATAATAATCAAGTAAATAATTTCACTCGATCGTCATAAATCTGTATTCAAAGTTACACATGGGTCTTAATCTATTTCATATTTTTGCTCCATTTTTAGAAGTGCAAGCGATGGATTTATATATGAAATAGATGTTGAATTTGCAATATAAATATACTAATTTTTTAATATGTTTTTGGGTAGAGAATGCATTGATTTTTTTTTAAGGATATGATGGAACCTAAATAGTTTTTATATAAAAGCAGAAGGAATCAAGCTATAAGGATTAATTATTTAAATTTATGTAATTTAAAAATGTAAAATGTGATATCAAATTGAAGGAAATTAACAAAGAAATGTGGTTGTTAAGTTTATTCTTCATTTCAAAAAATGATTTTTTTTTTTNAGTCCAAAAATGTAAAAATCTTGAGAGGAGTCTTTTTTTTAGTTGATTGTTATACTTTTCTTCTGTTAACAGCTGTGAAAGTAAAATTAAATATGGATAATAATATACTAAAATATATATACATGAATATATACACAAAACAGGATAATAATTATAAATTATATGTGGGCATTAGGTTATATATTTATTGCCACACTATAATATAAATTATAGTGTGGGCATTAGGTTATGTCTCCATTGTGTGTAAGGTAATCCCATGTTATACAATGCTTCAGTCTTTATTGTTAATGTAATCCCCTTTCAATATTACTTTAAATATTTCTAGTATCTATAATGTTCTTAATCAGTATTCTTTGAAGTTTTATACTGTTAAAAATAATTTTATCTTTATATTTATGATTAATAGATTGTTTTCCTTATTAAATTTACAAATTTTATAATTTACAATGAACATCATGTACTGTTTCACATCCAAAAAATTGTCACACTGCTTACCTACTAACCCAAATCATTTCTCTGATAAAATTAGAATTAGTAATGAATCTTCTTTAAAATTGCTAATTATAATGTACAATATATGAACTGAAGTTGAATTAAAGTTAGAAAAATATTAAATGAAAATAATGTGAAGAAATGTGGACTATAAAGATGTGTTTTCTTACGAGGGAATATTAATTTTGAATGAAATGTACTGTGTATTTATTCTCGATTTTGATATAATTGTGGTGGTGTTATGTATTCAGATAATTCTAATATTGATTTGATTTTGAAATTTATTAACTTAAGATTATTCTGGTGTCCTATATCAACTGCTATCCAAACTATTTTCAGAGGACCATATTCTAATTTGTGTGACCCAATAAAGTGAGAACATTTAGAATAAGCAAAACAATGTTCTGAATTTATAATAAAGATGAATTTAGTTGTCTATGCATTGTAAATATTTGTATATTTCGTTATCTTAATGCATCCATTTAGTTCAGTGTCATTATCTTTTTGATTTCATTTGAATAGAGTAAATTTTATTTTGAACGATTAAAATAATTTTAATCTATCATCTATTTTAACTTTCTTGCATTCTTAATTCTGTAACTATCTATGTTAACCTTTAAGATCTTATTCTTAATCTATAAACAGAAACTTTAAATTTAAGATTTAAATTTACTATCAGTACAGACTTAAATCTTAAAAAATTCAGAAACCTAAAATTTCAAATTAAATAAGACTATATAAGAAATTTTAAAATGTTACTGTCTCTGTTGATTTCATGTATAAAAATGAAAAATATTTTATAATTAATATTGAATTTTGAAAATCTTTAATTTCTAAATGATTACAGTTGAATATTTTTAAGCCTTGCAGAATTTGGTATATTTCTTATTTTTAATTTCTGTAATCATTAATATTAATATGGAATTTATAACAAACAAATAATGATGAATAATGTTTAATTGTTTCTATCATCAGAATATTGAATTTGTTCATTTAGTAAACAAGAAATTGTAGAAAACTAAATGTGTGATGCTTGTGATCTGAATTACTGTAGGCAACACTGCTGATATTTTTGTAACTTAAATGAAAATTTCTAATAATGGTTGAATAGAATGCACCCTGTACACTTAATCAGGAACACATCATAAACCTTAAGAGTTTTTTAAATATTTGATAAAAATTGTTTATGATCATATTAAAGTATATAATTGTTTTAGAATGCAAACTCTTGTGAACATCAATAATTTATGGATCTTATATTGCCGCAATCCTACAGTATAAAAGTTACTGAGAAATGATAAAAAGAATGCAAACATAGTGTATTACCAAATCAATGCAATTTTTTTAAATATGTTGCTAAGAAATTATTAATTTTACAAATTTTAGTTGAAACTAGTTACTTTTATACTATTTTTCTGCTAGAAAAACGAAACCCCATACACATATTTTCCAACAAACAATTTATTGAGAAATATGACCATTTTTGGCTTATTTAAGAACTCTGCTTCAGGTCTAACTGCTGAATTTCAAATTTTTTTGAGATTCCAAAATGGAATGCTTCAAGTGTTCTATGATTTATTACATATTTTGAACAAAACTAGTATTTAGCTTAATGCACATCTTATTTTAAAAAATTGAGCAATGAGTTGCATAATTTTCCTGGCAAAAATACTTGATTGTGTGTGGTGTCATCTGTTATGATTTTAAAAACTTTTTATATTATTAAATTAATTAATTATTATAAAATGACAGAAAGCTTCATTTTGAGGATAGAAATGAGTTTTATAAAAAAGAAAAAAATTGTAAATGCTAATAACAAGTAAAATCTCCATTAAGTCAACTCCCATTTGGGGTATGACACCTGATCCTCTCTATCTCTCCACCCTGTTGATCTTTAACCACCAAAATTTAGTAGATCAATCTCCTTAATATACAAACCTCTTTGTAAAATTTCAGGAAATTCTGACAAAAACACAGGAGTTATTAAGCTTCAAAGTTGATGAACAAAATTGTGCCTTACATACACACAAGCCAAACGATTTTTTTTTTTTTTTTCATTTCTGAACGTTTTAAGATTCAAAGTCCAAAAATGTAAAAATCTTGAGAGGAGTCTTTTTTTTAGTTGATTGTTATACTTTTCTTCTGTTAACAGCTGTGAAAGTAAAATTAAATATGGATAATAATATACTAAAATATATATACATGAATATATACACAAAACAGGATAATAATTATAAATTATATGTGGGCATTAGGTTATATATTTATTGCCACACTATAATATAAATTATAGTGTGGGCATTAGGTTATGTCTCCATTGTGTGTAAGGTAATCCCATGTTATACAATGCTTCAGTCTTTATTGTTAATGTAATCCCCTTTCAATATTACTTTAAATATTTCTAGTATCTATAATGTTCTTAATCAGTATTCTTTGAAGTTTTATACTGTTAAAAATAATTTTATCTTTATATTTATGATTAATAGTACTGTTTCACATCCAAAAAATTGTCACACTGCTTACCTACTAACCCAAATCATTTCTCTGATAAAATTAGAATTAGTAATGAATCTTCTTTAAAATTGCTAATTATAATGTACAATATATGAACTGAAGTTGAATTAAAGTTAGAAAAATATTAAATGAAAATAATGTGAAGAAATGTGGACTATAAAGATGTGTTTTCTTACGAGGGAATATTAATTTTGAATGAAATGTACTGTGTATTTATTCTCGATTTTGATATAATTGGTGGTGGTGTTATGTATTCAGATAATTCTAATATTGATTTGATTTTGAAATTTATTAACTTAAGATTATTCTGGTGTCCTATATCAACTGCTATCCAAACTATTTTCAGAGGACCATATTCTAATTTGTGTGACCCAATAAAGTGAGAACATTTAGAATAAGCAAAACAATGTTCTGAATTTATNTTTTTTTAACCACATTCCCGATAACCCGGCATTTTCACAAACTCGGCCACCCTTCGGTCCACATTAGGCCGAGTTTCCGAGGTTCTACTGTAATTATAGAATTCATTTTAAACAAATTCTTAAAGCTAATTTTTCCGACAAAATTTTATAATGATATATCTAGAAATTTTAATTGAAAAGAAATGATATTCATATAACAATCATAATATAAGAAATTTTCAATAGTTATTTCTCTCAGCAATGTAGAATGTAAGTACTAAAATCTCTGTTAGGCTGAAAGAAAATATATATGACAACTTGAAAGAACCTTAAAAGTACTTCCACCAACAAATTTTAATACATTTAAATGTTTGTCTATATTCTTTTAATCTATAAATAAATATCTGCATCAGGTCTCATTAGTGTTCCAAATTGGAATGCTAGGCATAACATGTATTTTGAATATTCCAAATATATTCAAATATGTCAAAATATATGACTACAAAAAAATAATACAAATGAGTGTTGGGTAACTGCAATAATAGTGTTTGAAACAAAAGTACTTGAACTTATATAGCATATACAATAAAACATATACAAATGTGGGGATTTAGTCCACATGTGAAGAACTTGGATTGTCATAGAAAATATGCCATGCACAAGAGACATTTATTTCATCTTCGAAATTGGTGCAAACATTTTTTTTTTCAGGTTTGAAAAAAAGGTGATTTGCAGAATATCTGGTGTATATGTTACTGTGAAGGACCGAAATTAGATAATGTCGATATTCTCCGGTGAATGTCAACACATACAAAATACATCGGTGAAAGTCCGAATATTTAGTTATATTATTATACATTCAAACAATCACCGATGTATGTTGACAAGCACAGATAAGCTTTGATGGAGGTCGAAACGACACCCGAGAAGCCAATGTCGACAGAGAGGTGACAGTCTGTCACCAAATCCTTTGTGGGTAGCCGGAGGTAGGACAAGGTCTTTTGATCCCGTGAGGTGGGGATCAGTTTGTCAGGTCAAGTGGCAGAAGATGAGAGGGGTCGGCGATATCTGAATAAAAGACACCATTAACAGATCAGTTTGTAATCACGTAATAATGTAATCAGTTCATAATTTGTAAAGAAAAGTTACTTTCCATAGATGAGATTTCTTCTCAAGAAATATCGCTGAGAGAAGCAGCTGCAGCTAATTCGAAAAGTGGAGGGCAAGGCTATACACGCTGTCATTGCAAAAAAAGTGTTCCATGAAGTTTCTTTGAGCGAAGTTGCAATAATAGCTAAGAAATAAATCTTGTGAGACTAAAAATTTGTGATCCACTACATCGATTATACCTGTAATAACAGGAAAAATCTGTTAGGATAATTTTATTTTGATCACGGAAGTTGTCATGCTACATGATCAGTTGTTTTTTGAATGGTGTAACAACAACAACACTCAAAAAGTTTTAATACACATGAAGCAATTTCATTGCCACCTCTTCCACTGATTCCTTCATGCCATATATTTATAAAAGCTGCATTTTTATCAACAATGTGTATTCCAAAGTTATAGTTAATAAATGATACAAGTAGAACATACTACTGTTGTTAAGAGTGGGAAGAAGAAAACTTGTTGCAAATACGTTGAACATTAGCACTTAAAATGTCCAGGTACCTGAGTTATTATCTAGCAGCAATTCATATATCATTGTCTGTTTTTGTTTGCAAATAAATGTTTGTTTTGTGTGAGAATTTTATGCCAGTGATTTTTCAAAATATCAAGTGTAATTGATTAAAGAATGTGCATTAAACTTTGTTTTTGCAATGGTATTACTGCTACAAAAACATTGGATATTTTGAAAAAGCATTTGATGATGATAGTCTATCAAAAATGAGTTTTTGAGTGGTATAAGATGTTCAAGGAAGGCAGAGAACACGATGATGAACAAAGCCCTAGTAGATCATTCACGTCAACTGATGAACCACATGTTACTCAAGTCAGAGATTTGGTGCTCATTGCTTTGTTACTCATTTAACAATTAAGAACATTATTGAACATGTTCCAATATCAGTTGAATTTTGTCAAGCATTTTTAAAAGACCATTTGGGCTTGTGGTGTGTCGCTTCTTGAGTCGCCCCAAAAAGTTGAATTTTTTCTAATTGGTTGTTCGGAAAGTAATTTCGTTTTTTTTCTGTGGAAAAAGCACAATATTTTTATAATAAATAAATATTTTATTGAATTGTATATCGACCATTTTGGTCAAATACCTGTTGTCATCGTTTCTGGTAGTAGCATGATTTCATATTCATAAGAGTTTTGATCATTGCTTACAAAAAACTGATCCAAGTGATTTTTGACATTGTCATTTCAAGTAAATGTCTTACAGTTAAAAAAAATTTGTATAGACTGGAACAAGTAATAATCTGAGTGTGCTTGATCTGGTGAATCTGGTTGGTGTGATAGCATGTCCCATCTAAGTTATAACAGTTTCTGACAAGTTACAGTGTGAAATTTGACATTATCGTGGTAAAACACTACACCTGTTTTGTTGATCAGTTCTGGCCACCTTTTCTGTTTGATGATATTACTCAATTTGTTTACTCGATGGCAGTACACTTTCGAATCAATTGTTAAATTGTCTGGTAAAAGCTCCAACAAAAAATTTCCGTAAAATCCCACCAAAGAGAGCATCTCTCTTTGGTGGGATTTTAAGGAAATTTTAAAGAGAAAATCTCTCTTTAAGAACATGTGGAACCCATATATCAAGCTTTGAAATGAAACCAATTTGTTTCAAGTAATCATAAACAGTTCAATTTGACAAATTTAATCTTAGTGATTTCATGTGTTATTTGGCAGTTTGCTTCAATTAATACCTTTATTTTGTTTTCATTGGCTTCAACTGGCCATCCAGAACATGATGCATCGTCAATATTGAAATTGCCAGAACAAAATTTTGTAAACCAGTTTGGCACTGTCTTTCTCTCAACACATCATCTCCATACATGTACCACAATTTTTTTCTCGCTTGAACAGTATTATTATCTTTTCGGTAATAAAAGAGCAAAATATGCCGAAAATGCTGCTATCAATCTTCCATATTTGATGGGACACAAAAAATAAACAATTGCACAGAATCAAACAAAATTTTTTACAAATAAGCCTTAAAATGCTAGCTGTCAAAATATATAATGATGATATGGTTTAGAATGAAAAATGGCAGGAAAAATATGACTAATCCGTCTAGTGGTAAAAAAAAAATGAAATTACTTTCTGAACAACCCAATAAAAACAACAATGTGTTCAATTGGTCGAGAAAATGCTTTCTGGAGGTGAATCATTCTTAAAACACATTATTACAAGTGATGAAACATGGATCTGTGTTTTTGACACCGAAACAGTTTAACAATCAAGAGAATGGGGCTTGAAAGGTGATACAAGACTTGAAAAGACCATGTCACAGTCAGTCAAAAATCAATAATCTGTTTTCTTTAATTGTGGTGTTGTGCATCACAAATTTCTTCCATCTGGCCAAACTGTCAACCAACAATATTTGAGCATTTTGTGTCTTGTGTGAAGCAATTTGTAGAAAAACCTTATTTATGGTGAGAAAATGCATGGATTTTGCACCACAATAATGCAGCTGCTCACAATGCTTTTTTGTGAATTTTTAGCCAAAAATTAAACAAATACGGTTTCATAAGCTCCATATTCACCTGATATACTGTGTGAATTTCCTGTTTCCACTTTATGGTCACTGTTTTGAGTTGATTGATGCCATAAAACAAAATTTCCTGATAGGGTTTCATGAAAGCAACTTTAAAGCATGTTTTTAGGATTGGAAAAAACATTGGTATATAAATACATTGCAGTGGGAGGGGATTACTTTGAAGGAGACAAAATAAATTTTGATGAATAAGTTCAAATTTTGTATTTTATTGAACCATTTCAGATATTTTTTGATCACAGATATAATCTTTTTGATGTGAATAGCTTTTTGTAGATGGAATTATATAAAATATTTTATCTATCCAATATAGATTTGTTATATAACACTATCAAATGGCAATGCTACAATATACTAATTGGTTCAAATATTCAAACAATGTAAAAAGATATTTAGGACATAAACCTAAACTAACTTAATTTTTTTTAAGAGTGTGGTATTGAACATTCATTCATTCGTTCATTCATTCATTAATGAACTTCAAGCTAAGAATGGAAATGATTGATCCTGGATTACCCAATCTTTTTCTAAGGACAACTGAAAATTTTCCATCATTTATATGTAGATATACATGCTTTAATTATGTATTACAGAATAAATTGTTAATCTTATTTCAGATAGTTAATATTGCAACACTATCCCCAAAGAAATCACAGCTAATTTCCATTTACTCAAAATTCTTAATGAAATGCAAAACAGCAAATATTGAAAATATTCCATTATTTATCACAGGCATACAATAGGAAACAATTTACCATACAATATACTTTTAAACTTTTTTAAATGGCATGGAGAGAAAAAAAAGGCGGTAGGCCTCCTTTTTTTCTCTCCTTGCCGTCAAAGTCTGATTAGAATTTTAAAATGGTTGGTGTTGCTGGGATCACCTAGTCCAGATTACTATGTTGTGGTATCAATCCGATTACATCTACGAATAGTGTCATCATTGCGTCAAATATATGATTCCAGGACAGTTGATGAAGTCCAATAGTCGTCGTCACAAGTTTATTTTACAGAACTATATAAAAGAGTTACAATTACATTGACCATGGAAACAATGGTTGGAGTGTGCGGTGAGGTGAGCGACTGGACAGAAGCATGTCAATCCAAAAAGTAGAGTTAGCCATGGTCTGACATCATGTAGGTTAGGGACAACGGTCAAACACCGCGTTGCCAACCACCGCAATCTAATCTATATAACATTTATTTGAATTTATTCCTTATTCTACTCTGTAAATGTAATATCGTCATCTTCCTCTGCAACTCTTTCACTGCTAAAAATTTGCATATTTGTATAAATAACACTTACGTTAAACTTGCATATTTGTGTTAAACTAATACAAAATAGTATGACATTTGATTGTTATTGACCCTGATTAACTCTTCTAGTGAATATTACAGAAATAATATTGAGTTTGTATACTTTTAACATAATTATTAACTAAATGTTAACATTTATTAAAAGACACTCGAACAGTTCCCTTGTTAGTGCAATCTCTCATTGCACAGACTATAGAAAAGAAATCAGCCTTCCATGACAAACATCATCTCATAAGTGGGATGTTGTGCCTTGTACTTTGAATTTAATTCATTTCAAGAGATCATTCGAAGTCCAAATCAATTTTTACCATTAATAGCGTTACAAATAATGGAAAGTGAAGTAATCCATTTCCAGATCCTGAACAATACTCATTTTGATAAACTTAAAATAGCAAAAAACACACAGTTTAAGGTAAAAACAACACAATCAAATGCCTTAATAAATTAAAACATGAAAACCATAAATAAAATACATAAATACTGCATAAAATGAAAACTGAATTTATTGGTTGGACACTGTGGACTTAGGCATCTTAACATAGATGTGTTATAACAGTTGTGAAATTTAACATATAGATAATGAGATTTTATTCTTTGTTAAGAATCTTAAAATTTTTTACTTGACATTTTGTTTGAGAAAAAACAAGTTGTAATGTCTTCAGATTAAAAGCATATCAGGCTTTATGACTTTCAAATAGGATATAATGCTGTACAAACAATAAAACAATTGTAATGTGTATGGATAAGATTAAGCTTTCCAAATTCCTGACATTTTGGAACCATTAGGAATTGAAAACAAAAAATCACATTTCTTGAGAATTCCCAGAATAATCTTTTATATTTAATTTTTGTTGATCATCTGTAATAATGACTATAATAGTAAATTTTAATAAACAGAAAAGCCATAGAGAAGGTGGGCAACCAGGTTTTCTCAAAATATAAACAATGTAATTAATGCAAACTTTATTTAATCAAACTATATAGTATACAGTGAGTTTTTACATATATGTATTATAAAACCTTCCACTTTATTTCTAGCAATTTCTTTAATCGAACTAATGTTTTCTGCTATATTTAATGGCTTTCCTCAGGTTCTGCAATATTGGAACGTTCGTTTCATTGGAACGGTTTGTCAATATTGGAATGTCCAATATTGTATTTACAGAAGTTCTAGCTTTCTGTGCATAGAGTTTTTACATATACAATGTATTAACATTCCCATTCTCATTTAAATACAGTATAATCTCCAAATAGTGGACATTGTCAGGACCGAGAAGTTTGTCTGTTATTTAGAGGTACTGTAAATTCCAATGGCCATACTGTATTTTAACCTGGTTGTTATAAAGTGAAGAATATGATGGATTACAAAAACATCAAATTTGCATTAGGAATGTGAAAATACCAAAAAGTATATGTAGAATATATAATTAAAATATATAAACAGTATTTTATTTATCTTTTCAGTTGTAAAAATCATATTTTAATTAAATTCTAAATAGCAAACATTATATAGCATTTTTAATTAAATGAAACATAATTACGACAAACATAAACGTTGATTAATTGTTAATTCATAAAAAAACAAGAGCAGAAATAATTAAAAAAAATGAAACTGTTATTATGAGCAGAAGGGTTTTGGTGATGAGAGTTTGAATATTGAGTTCTGAAGGCAATTTGTTAGCCACTTCAAGGGCTAACAAATTGTTTGAAGGGGCTAACAAATTGAACTTATTGAACAAATTTAAAGGGCTAACAAATTGAACTGTTTGGAGTATTCTTATTCATAATGTCATTTATGATCTGTCAGCAGTTTCCGACCTTTTTTCATTAGCAACCCATGACATGTCATTTCTCTAGAATCAGTGATTCCCAACCTGGGGTACGCTAATCATGTGTAATGGTATCACCACTACCATTGATCGTCTGTGCAACATTTATTGATCTGTTGCATTGTAAAATCGGCAGCATGAGTTTTTATTTCTATTTTTGCAATTTGAAATGTATAATAAATTTTGTGATTGTTGCAAGGAATGTTTTTTACCTAATAATTTTTTAATACTATTAATTTGTGATACATAATATATTTTTTCTGCCACAATAACTAACTTTTTTCAGTACCCCTAAACAGCCTATCGTGTACCCCGGGTTGGGAATCGCTGATCTAAATGATTAATAAAAATGTATACAATGATTTATCTGCTTTGTAGTTATCAAGTAAGTGTAATTTTTTGAATATTTTTGCATAAAAAACTGACACAAACTGGAACTAAATATGGAAACAACTACTTCACACCTAAGTGATAATTCCAGCACATGAACGATAAAAATTTTTAATGTTCTAACGTTTTCGGCCGTCTTTCAGAGGCCCTCGTCAGGAAAATATTACAACGATTTAAATGTTAAAAAATTAGAACACAGCTTTGTTCGAAAATTGTTAGAAAAAACTGTTTTTCTGTTCGTTGTAATATTTTCCTGACGAGGGCCTCTGAAAGACGGCGGAAAACGTTAGAACATTAAAATTTTTTATCGTTCATGTGCTGGAATTATCACTTAGGTGTGAAGTAGTTGTTTTGAATATTTTTGCTTTTTTCAGTAAATGATTTATTAAAAATTATTTTAGCCATCACAAAACTGTTAAGATCAAGATGACTTCATAAATTTGAGAAAACTGAATATCTTCCTACACTTCAAAGTGGTCAGTAAATTGCCTTCCTAACATGATCTTTGAACTTTCATGAAATAAACACTGTTGTATTAACCTTAAAACTGTTTATTTTTCATTACTATAGTACTATGGTTCTTGTTGAATAAATAAATAACTTCAGAAAAGTTTATGGTTTCTTGGTAACATAAGCTTAATTCCAACAATAAGACAGAAGTTTAATAACATCAATATGTATGACAATAAATGGTGATTGACAGCTTAACCAGATTAGTGTTTCTAACAGATAAAGAATATTGTTAGGCTTTTTACAACCTGCCTTCCTCCTCCATTTTTATTTTAAGCCAGTCTTTATCTGATGCCTACATCAAAATTCCTCCTTTGAAAGACTATTTGAACTGATTCTTGGTTTAGTTTTAAAATATTTCGTACGTAATTAATTTTTTCACAATATTGAAGACAGGATTTTGTTTTCATAAGGTAAGTTATGGGTGACGGCATCTTCTATTTAGAGGTAAATATTATAGATGTCCTATTTGAAAGGTATGGGGATTATAAAAATGGTCCATTAAGTAGAGGTGTCTGCTAATGGAGGTTTCACCATATTTTATTTATTAAATTAAATATTAATAGGAAACAAATGCAAATATTTAAAATTGCCAGACAATAATTGTAAAATTAATAAAACAATTATCCAATATAGAGTCTTTATTTATTGTTTCTCACACATCAGGAAAATAACAGTCTGACAGTGGAGTTGACTTTTTAGAGGCTTCTCATCTTCCTCACTATCCAAAACATTACAGAAATTTCTTTCCGATGACAGCACAAATAATAAAAAATATGATATATAGATTTAATAAAATTGCCAGAACAATAATTGTTTTATTAAATGCAAATACAGGTAACGCCACGTTCGTTTCATTGGAATGGTTTGTCAATATTGGAATGTCCAATATTGTATTTACAGAAGTTCTAGCTTTCTGTGCATAGAGTTTTTACATATACAATGTATTAACATTCCCATTCTCATTTAAATACAGTATAATCTCCAAATAGTGGACATTGTCAGGACCGAGAAGTTTGTCTGTTATTTAGAGGTACTGTAAATTCCAATGGCCATACTGTATTTTAACCTGGTTGTTATAAAGTGAAGAATATGATGGATTACAAAAACATCAAATTTGCATTAGGAATGTGAAAATACCAAAAAGTATATGTAGAATATATAATTAAAATATATAAACAGTATTTTATTTATCTTTTCAGTTGTAAAAATCATATTTTAATTAAATTCTAAATAGCAAACATTATATAGCATTTTTAATTAAATGAAACATAATTACGACAAACATAAACGTTGATTAATTGTTAATTCATAAAAAAACAAGAGCAGAAATAATTAAAAAAAATGAAACTGTTATTATGAGCAGAAGGGTTTTGGTGATGAGAGTTTGAATATTGAGTTCTGAAGGCAATTTGTTAGCCACTTCAAGGGCTAACAAATTGTTTGAAGGGGCTAACAAATTGAACTTATTGAACAAATTTAAAGGGCTAACAAATTGAACTGTTTGGAGTATTCTTATTCATAATGTCATTTATGATCTGTCAGCAGTTTCCGACCTTTTTTCATTAGCAACCCATGACATGTCATTTCTCTAGAATCAGTGATTCNCCTCACAACATCTGACTACCCGGCATAATTGGTGTCTGCTCCATTTTCATTTTTTATGGTACAGTACGGTTATTTTATGCTGCGGAACGAATTATGTGTTTTAACATGTATTTCTGTGGGAAAATGCGTTTCGTATAACGGACGTGCACCTGGAACGGATTAAGTACGTTGTACGAGGCACCACTGTACTTCAAATAGTTTTGTCATTTTTAAAATGAAACTTTAAGAAACCTAGAACATTAATTGCCTGATCAGACAATCATGATCTTTGCTTTGTAATAAATATACTTGATGTGGAATAATTTCTCTCATTTTCTGTAGACATTGGTTGAATTGTTAATTAAGAGTGCATTTCCATGATTAATGTGCTCAATTTACAAGAGCTAAAATTAGCTGATCATGTGTTATCTGATTCTAGTGTCACACATATAAAGCAAAAAAAAAAAAAAACACTGAAAATATACAATCATAATGCAAGAGGTGATTGAGACACACAACAGATTGTGTTTGTGCTTCCATTACATTTTTTCACTATGCATGTGGTTTGAACTTCAAAGCATCTTTCAAACTCTAAAGTAAATTTTTGTCAAATTTTGCATTAGAAGTATGAATTACCACTGTACTTAATTCTTAATATTTAATTTAAAAAACTTTTTCATCTAACTAAAACAAATAATTATTTTTATATTAAATGTGGAAGAATTGGAAATCATTACAAGATTTGCTTAATTCCAATTACCAGAAAATGCTCCTCCCTTTTTTTTCAATTCTGATTAATCATCCCATCACCAATATTAACCTAAATTTTGAATTCTGTATGTTTAAATTCATTGCAAATTATAAATGCAGATAAAAAATAATCCATCAGTAGGAATAAAAAGCTATCTTTTTTGGTATAAAAAATGAAAAGATGAAGTAAATAAAATATTTGGGTTAAAAATGTATAATTACAAGTACTTTCATAATAGTACATAACTGTGATTCTCAGGAAAAACTCTCTCTCAACACGAAAGGACAGTTTTTATTCCTATTGGTTTATTTTGGTATATGCCTTAGTATATTGCATTTTAAAATATTCTATAACATAACATGGTAATACAAATGAACTGGGTCTAATTGTAATAAAAACATCCACGAAACCTTTATCTCCAGTTGAAAATTGTTTTTATTAGTGTCTAATGTTTTCTATCTTAAATAGATCTTCTTCAGGTCTGACTACACAACTGAAATTAGAACATAAAATAGAACATATTAGTTTAAAAAAATTGGAACAACCAATAAATGAAGATGAAATGAAAATAAGTATTAATTTTCATTAATAAATTAGGACACATACTGAAATAAGACTATTCATTCAGATCTTAAGAACAGTTTTTTTTCCCCTTTGAAATAGTTTTGTGTAATAAAATGTGTAAATACAGTGGAAGTAATCTTTCATTTTGGTCAGAATTTGATTTTAATGTCAATAAAAATGAATTGTTAGTGGTACTAATCTTTTAATGTCTGATGCTGTTACAAATATAGGTGCATGATAATATAAGAATATAATGTTGGATCTTAAATTTTTTGGCTAATTTAATTCATAATTAAATAAGTAGACTTAAATAATGGAGTTGTATTTGAACTGTGACTCCTGTATACTGCATAGATAAATTTCCAATGATTGATTGTTTTAGCTTCAATGTAATATGAAAAATTCTTTGTCAGTTTAGGTTAGTTACAAAATTAGCTTATTCATTTGAATAAATAAATTTGTGCTGTTTTTTTGTCAAAATATTATTAGTGATAGATATGCTAGTTGTTTTTATTGGGATCATAAGTAATATTGGTTTTTTAAAGCATTGTTTTTAAACTGTATCATAATTTCTATAATACTCCAGTTAGCTCAAATGCTAATTTTTTAATTACATAACAATTTTCATAATGGTTTTTGATTGTTTTTAAAAAAGTTATTCGTATCAATCAAAATGAGCTTCTTGGAAGAACATTTAAGACATGTAATAATATATGAATTTATAATTGGTAAAAGTACTTTATGCTAATGGCATTAAAAACATGGTAAGATCCAAAGGTTACTCAAGCTCCAGAATCAAAGCATGGTCGTCATCCTTGAAAATTTATTCCTATATGTATGATGGGATATGAAGTGAATACTGCATTCTGAATTGTTGAATCTAAATGAAACTGTAGATGATATTTTATGCTGCTGGCAATTGGAAAAACTGTAAGAAAATGTTTGACAAACAGGAAGAATGTTATTTTGTTACCCATATGCTTGACTCTACATTGAAACTTTTTTGGGGCAGGGTGTTAGTGAAACCTCTTCTGTGTGGCTTACAGAATTGCATTTGTTCTCAATATTTGATTGATCAATTTAGATAAAACTTTGTCACTTTCCATTAGTTTCAGTGAGGCATCCAAAAATGTAATAAAAAGTAGAGGTCTGTGACTTTGTTTTCAAGATAGTGTTGTAGTCTGAGTACATGCAGCAGTGTTATCATGTAAATCACATGACTTATGTGGGTCCAAGACTTTGGTTTTGAGATACATTGAGATCACAGTGACAATGTCCATATGCCCTGATGCAATTGAGCATGCCTAATGGAATTTAGGGGCAAAAATTTTTTTAAAAATTGCACATGCCTAATGGAAAATGAGTGAAAAAAATGAACAAAACACCAGAACAGAGCAAAAAAAGGAGATGCAATAGCAAAGCAATGCCAGTTACTTTGCTAAACTCATTCAAATACTAGAACCTGAGGATGGCCTTTGTAAAGGTTGAAAACATTTGTTTTTTAATAAATGTTTGTTTTTAACTGGATTATAGTTTTGAAGTGTTCTTACATCTAGTGAATAATCTATTTCCTTCCATATGCATGTAAGCATATCATGGGTGACCAGTGCCACAGCTACAATGATATGGTCATGCAGTTCCTGAAGATTGAGGGAATGAGAGCACAAAGACTGTCCTTAATGAATTCCTATAAAAAAAAAGTCACATGGGATTAAATCTGACTGGGGTGGCCAATTCATGTATGTATCATAATTTTGTCCAATGCATCATATCCAGCATTGGAGCAAATTTTTATTTGAGGTCTTGTTGAAAGATGTTATCATTATACTCAGCTGAAAATTAGAGGGACAATTCCTTCTAATGACAAATCACGGCAACTATGCATGCATACCATTCCTGAAAATCTTGGAGTTTACCTTTATTTCAATGTTAAAAAATATAGTATCTATTGAGTAGTTTATTAATGTTAAATTTTTAAAATGTTTTATGAACTTATGAATAACCCTGTATATAATATAAAAAAATCATCATTCTGCTTTGATTTAACATTTGTTTTATAATGATTTTTCATCTAAATGGAAATTATTAGAAAGTTTAGTATTAAAAAATTACTTTTAAACTATTTGTCATGATACTGTATTGATACTGTATTTAAACTGTATTTCTCAAATAATAATCTTAATTTCATAAGTCTAAAAATATGCAAAAACAACACTTAGTTAAATTATCTTTACAACTATTTGTGTATAATAATAATTGATATGGTAGATAATTATAAATAATTACAATAACTGATTTTGTTTTCAATCAATTTATTGTAGAAAAAGTTCTTGTTTGAATGATACCTCATATATATACACATTACTTTCCTGGCTATTAGAGAATATAATATAGGGGAAGTATATTGATCAGTCAAATTTTGGTCACTCAATATTTTTGCATTTCTGAAGATTTTGGTACTTACAGTGCCTTAAAATGTAAAAAAAAATGGGGCTGTGGAGTAGTGTAAAAAATCTACCAACTTCAACTTTGCCTTATTAGGAGGGCTTGTTACCAAAGTAGGCCCAGGAATTCTGATGTCATCATATGACCTCAGAATAAAAGCTTCAGTAAATAGAGTTCTAATAAAGATAGGATGTAGAAACTTTTTTATTTCAAAGATAAAAGACTACTATAACTATTGACATAGTTAATATATAAATACATATTTGATAATTTTTACTTTCCTGGGTGTTATACTGTAATATAACAGGGGAAAGTGTAGTGATTGGTCAAAAAATGACCCCCCAAATTTTTGTTTTAGTACTCTGGACACCTTGAAATGTTTAGATATGCAAAAGATTTGATTTTTTTTCCTGTATGTATTTCCTGTTCTTTTTTCTTCACCCTGTTTGATGCTTAATAACTTCTGTGGCTTTTGAATCAGAGTCAGATGGTTTAACATGGGAGTTATTGAGCTTCAAAGTGGTTGAACTAAATTGTGTTCCCAAACACATTTTAACATCCATGCATACAGAAAAAGATCCAGAATGTTTTTGCACTTCTTTACATTTCAAGGTTTCCCAAGTCCAAAAGAGTGAAAATCTTGGAAAGTTATTTTTTGACTGATTGTCATTCTTCTTTGTTATAAGCCTATACTGTATAACAGCCAGGAAAGAAGTAATGATGACAATTCTGATTATTTTTTTAAAAATACAAAATAAAATGATTAGTTAGTCAGAAATTGTTTAATTGTTGATACTGGAATCAACTGTAACAAATTTCATTTGTAATCTAAATTTTGAAATTTTAAAGTTCTTAGCATTGGGTTAGCCACAAGTTAACTCCCAGTGTCAGTAATACCAAATGTTGCATTGCCCTTCTATCAAGACTAGAAGATTTCTGTGCATGCATTTTCTGAGGAAAACTCTATTGGACACTGACATGATCATTTTAAGCGGATAAAAATTGCTTCATGGAATTGATACTTTGTAAAATCTCATAAGGGAACATATGTGGGAATTTTTAACAAGTGTCTTACAGGCAGGATCGATGGGATGATGGGGTAAAATTTCCCAGGCCCAGGATTCACAGGAACCAGGACTTCATTTCACAACTTTTTTCAATCATTCCTGATGCCCATGTAAATTTTTCCCTGGGTCAGTGACATTTTTTGACACCAGTGCTTATGGGCAGAATGATGATACTGCAGAATTTGAAGGACTTGGGAGAAAAAACATCTCAGATGAGAACATCTTAACTGAATTTTACTGTACTATTATAAAATGATACAAAGCTTAATTTTGAGGGTAGAAATGAGTTTTATATAAACCAAAAAAAAAAAAATGTTAACTCTGATAACTAGTAAAATATTAAGTCCAACTGCACTGGAGGTATGACTCCAGTGTTGGACAGGAAAATGCTCTTGATAGATACATATCTATCAAGAGTATTTATTCATTTATAAATTAATGAATAATATACTATATAAACTAACTATTTTTTCATATTTAAGAAAACGAAATATAATTAAATATAAAAATACACATACAAATAATGTGTACACATACATACAAAATAATTATACAGTAGAACCTCGATTATCCGGACCTCTATTCGGATTTTTGATTATCTGGATTGTTCAAAATAAACAAAAATTTTATGAATTTGCTGATTTACACTTGGCGATATAGTGATAAACAGTACAGTGATTTACACTATACTGTTTATGTACATGATGGAATACATAACTTTTTTTTGTTTCAACATCTCACCCAGCACAGTAGCCGTAAACTCTTAAATATATTTTGCATCGTAATAAAAATATAACTTGACATACATATTTATAAATAATTTTATTTTCAAATTACATCATTTCAATGACCAAGGGTGGCATAAGGCATGGACAACGTGGGCCCACCGCCTATGCCTCGCAGTCCAAAGGGACTCGTGTTTCGAAGGTTTATGCATTACTTAAAAGCCGTGAACGCGACGAAAAAATTTTACTCATCATAAAATGATAGTTTGTCAAATTTTTATTCATAAAAATGCAGTTTCAACTGCTTTTTATTTTATAAAATTCGTCTTCTTGCGCCACCAGAGGGCCTTTTAAACAATAGGTAGTCTGTTAACGTTGGTCAGTAGTAGTCCAAATTCAATACGAACATTTGTTTCTTGAATAATTTGATCACAATTTAAATACAGTATTTACTTTTAATATTACCGATGTGTCATCGAAAAGAAAACGTGTTATATTATCATTAAATGACAAAGTATTTGTTTTGATTATCCGAATTTTTTCTTATCCTGACTACCTTCATCCCCAATTAG
This sequence comes from Centruroides sculpturatus, assembly GCF_000671375.1. Taxonomy (NCBI): domain Eukaryota; kingdom Metazoa; phylum Arthropoda; class Arachnida; order Scorpiones; family Buthidae; genus Centruroides; species Centruroides sculpturatus. The sequence goes on from NW_019385386.1 coordinate 56,907, forward strand.
TCTGGATAATCAAGGTTCTACTGTATATATATTGTATTATCTCAAAACATGAGAATAAGTTCTAAGTTCAAATCCTACTCTAAATTATTTTCAGATTTTATAAGTTTATTTAATAACTAAAATTTTTAACAGAAAGAAACTTGCATCATCAATTTATTTTCATTATTAGTTTTAAACTTAGAAAGATTTCTTAATTTCAGAACTAGACTTAGCTTTACTAGAGCTTTGAATATTATATAATTCATCTTCAGCCAAATCGAATACTGGCATTATGAACTTAATACTCTATCTGGAACCTGTTACCAGTGTGTTTTGTGAATAATACAGTTTATCACTAACGTTTTCAAACTGTTAAATAGTTCTTTCTCAGGTGAAATATACCGAATAATCAATGGAACATATCAAAATAGAATGTGAATATTCAAATTAAATCGAACGTATGCTTGGTGAAATTCGTTACGATGAGCAACGCATTTCGTGGGTGGATGGTGGTAAATTAAAGGTTGGCGTCCATAAGGGCCTGCCAGGCAACAGATAAATTTAGCTCCTTTTGGTTGATGCACGTGGCCTTGTGGCTTGTTCTCACCATGAACATCTAAGATGGTTAGAGGCCGTATCCATTTATAGAACAAGCCACACAGCCACCTGCATCAACCAAAAGGAGGAGCTTAATTTATCTGTTGCCTGGCAGGCCCTTATGGATGCCAATCTTTAATTTACCACCATCCACCCATGAAATGCGTTGCTCATCATAACGAATTTCACCAAGCATACATTCGATTTAATTTGAATATTCACATTCTATTTTGATATGTTCTATTGATTATTCGGTATATTTCACCTGAGAAAGAACTATTTAACAGTTTGAAAACATTAGTGATAAACTGTATTATTCACAAAACACACTGGTAATAAGTTTCAGATAGGGTGTTGATGAGTTGTTGATCTTCATGTTTGGCATTATGAAATACAAAGATCTGTAACTAACTGATTTTCTTAAATTTTTTTTTTAATGAATTGCTTTGAACATATTTTAGAAATTTGTTCATGAATTAAGTTAGCATTGTATGTGTATTTTTATATTTAATTATATTTTATTTTTTAAATATGAGAAAATGGTTTAGTTTATATAGTATATAGAATCAGTAGATACATGATTTTGTGCGATGAATTATCCAATTTTTTTTATTCATTAATTTATAAATTATGTAAATATAAGCATTATAAATATTTTCAGACAGATTATAAATTTAATAAAATGCTAATAAAGTGATTTTTAATGAAGATTTAAAATTTTATTAAATTGCTTTTAATTTTTAAAGTTATGCTAAAGTTTTAGCAAATTAAAAAATTAAAATCAGTTAAGAATTTTTAATGCTTTAATTTTAATTATTGTAGTTTTTGAAATAATAATAATTTTAATAGATTATGTATTAATTAAAATAGGTCTTGCTTCTAAAGATTAAAAAAAAAAAGTCATGGTCATGGAACAACCTAGTCCCCAGTGTGTGGGTCATGAGTTTGTACGACAATATTACACACTTCTAAACAAAGCACCATTACATCTTCACAGGTTAGTAGAATTTAGTTTGATTTATAAAATTTTTAATAAAATTGCTTTTGTCAATAAATATTTAAAAACAATTAATGTAAACCAATATATGAACAAAATTTGTTCAACAAATTTGTATTATTTAAAATTTATTTGCATTCAATTTAATGAAGTATTAGCTCTTTTAATTATATAACTTTTTTACTATTAATACAATATTTCATTCTTTGTATTTAATTTTAAAAATTTGTTAAAATAAATGCTATTAAATATTTCATTTAGTGTTAAGATTAATTATCAAGAATCTACTTTTGAATAGAATATGAATAATTATTGTGACATCATCACAATGTTGGCTGCAATTTTTAATCACATTTTAAAATATGCATTTTCCACATCAAATTAGTAGTGTCTTGCCCCTGTATATCATACTTTTCCTGTTAGTAATAGAGAGTCATGCAGGTAATCTAACACCTTTCAGAGAAAATTTTTGAATTGAAATAACGACTTCCAGTTTGCATCGGAAACTCATATATAGTTAATCAAGACCTTCTGCCCCTAAGTTTTCCATATCTGGTCTCATCTTTCATCTATCTAACTCGGTTCTCAAGATTAAGGACAGATAATGGACAACATTGAAAATTTATGTCTACAATTTTTTTCAAATTTCAGTCCAAAAAGATAGATAATTAATAGTATCCTCAATAAACTTAAGTGTGTCATAAATTGGGTATTTTTTTTAACATTTTTTTAAATATGCCTGTTGAAACAATGTCTCAGAGGTAAGAGTAGTTAAAGATTTCATATTTTGGCAGAACAGTTTATTACAGAATTTATGTGCAGAATGTAATACAGTAGACTGTTTATTGTAATCAGGGTTCAGTTATACAGTAGAAACTTGTTTTAATGGATCACGGAACAATGGATTTTTTTTCCCGGGTTATGCCAAACTAATGTAATGTTTACCTCCTTTTAGTGGATCAGTATAACAGTTTTTTTTTCTAGCCCCATTTATTGTAAACTTTGTTGTTTTAACATTTAGTCACTATTTGGGTGTTTCTGGAAATTTGTAGAGTTTGATGATGCACTTGTTATATCTGGGATATGTACAATCGAAGAACTGTACAAAGAGAGTCAGAAGGCTAATACGATTGAGGAGGAGCCACCTAGTGAATATTCTGACACTGATCCAAGTGTAGTGCTAAAATTTAGCAAGGCCATAGAGCAGGACTGCCCAATTCATTTTGGAGGCAGGCTATAATTTCAATTACATGTCAGTCAGTGGGCCACCTAGTGAATCATACTTGCTTACACTCATGATTCTTCTATAAATGGATAGGTATAGAGGTAAATGGATAGGTATAGGTACATGTGCAACTTAAAGCTTTATTTGATTCAATAAGCAAAGCTTTAAGTTGCACATGTTTTAATAATACCTAATAAAAAATACATCAATGAGACCTATGAAGGCGCTTATTTTAATACACAGAAGTTGACTCAAAACTAATAGAACAAGTGTAATAAACGTGTAGGTTAGGTATTAACAGCGGTGTGGCAGTGACTCAAGTCATAGTTCATATTTATATCCATATATATCCCAGAAGTATTGGTATAACTTCTGGGAGTTGTAGGTCACTTGGAGAATCTTTAGGAATTCTGAAAATTAGAAATTCTAATCACTATTGTTTTTAACTCAATCATTTGATTAAGATATAAAAACAATAGAGAAATTATTGACTCTTGCTATTTCATGATGTTTGTTATACTTATCTTGCTATTTCTTTGTAAATTCATTTGAGTTGTTCAATATACAGTACCTCACTGGCTTAAAAAAACCATTGGTCCTTATGAATTTTGAGGTCAATGAAGCGTATTTTTTGTAAGTTCCTTGATAATAGGTGAAGGTTAGGCATATTTTAAAGTAAGTCCTCTGATGTAATTTAGTTTCACTATTCTGTCCTTGCTGTTGGAGATGTGTATATGCCCTTTTGACTATGTTGTTTATATCTGTTGTTCATGACTTGAAAAGCTGCCCATTTACAGTATATAAGTATGGGTCTCTTGATATGGGTGGAATAAACAATGGATTATATTTGGACTTCCTGTATATCAATGTTGACAGTGCCCACAATTATGGAGAAATCAGTGTTTAGGAAATGTGCAGATGAGGTGTTTTCCTATTCAACACATAGGTGAAGACCAAATGGATTTGAATTAATGGAATGCAAGAAATCCCTGATGTATGGTCTGTTATGCCATATAATAAAACCTTTTGACATATCTTGTATATAGGACTATTTGTTGTTCAAACAAGACCAAGATACACAAGGGTAGCCAACTTCAATCAGTTGTAAATAAGTCCCATTCTCCCACTACTCAGATAAAAAAAAATACTTTACAGATACATTGACAATGTGGAAAACTACCATAGGGTTGTCAAAACTGTTGACTCATCTTGCCAAGTGGCAATCTTACAAGCTGATGGATGTGGAATAATGGTTTTGGGATTGTTCTATTGGGATAAACTTGATTCTTTAATACCCCTGAAAATATCTCTTTTTTAATGTAGAAGGTATGGTTGCTGTATGTTCAAATTCTGTGTAGCATACTTGTAATCCAGAGAAAAGGTTCTTGGTAGATGACCAAACAGCAATTGGTTAGAAAAAATTATGGTTTATTTTATAAATATTTGTTTAATTATTCAAATGCATTTCGGCTTGATTTATGTTCTCAACCCCTCTTCAGTGCTGTTAAAAATACAAAATAGAGTATGGTTTATGACATTGGTAAATATGATGGAAAAAAAATACAATTATATAAAAACTTATGTATTATATAATGGTACATCTTAAAATTTGTGTTTCTATATTTATCAAATAGGTGTATAATCATTCTCTATAACATGGAAATTTTATAAAACATTGTGGTTTAACACGTTTTTTTATAAAAATATAGTTAATCATTTTTAGAGTATCTAAAAATGATTAACTATATGATAAATATATTTATTATTATTTTTAAACAGCTCGTATAATGCCTTTCAGCAAAATATTCAGTAACTAATGGATTCGAACAGATTTGCAGGTACATCTTTTTGAGATAAAGTGAGAGGATCTTTTGCTTTGGACTGGAATGTTGTCTGAAAATTTCATGGAAATCCGATAATTAGGTTTACTTTGATAGAAAAAAAAATATGAAAATTTGAGTCAGAAAAGTTGAAATTAACATAAATTGGTGTCAACGACCATGAAAAACTTTGACTTAGAGAAAATTCAAGTTAAGAAATTTAAGTTGGAGACATTAAACCCCCTATGCTATTTCATTCAGACCTACCAAGTTCTTCAAATTCTTAAAGAAATATTTGAGTTAGAGAAGTCTTATTGTATTTTGCATAACAGCTTGATTATATTTAAAATATAGAATAGTTTCAGACATGAGATGGTGCATTATGACAGGAAATTATTTTATTAAGTATTAAGCATTTTCAAAATTTCATCTTTGGAGGTAAATGACACAAAACAGAAAATATTCAAGAATGTGAAAATTAGAATAGTTAAAAAGTATTCAATTATTTGCACATGATTAAATAAGTATTACTGTAACTTTTAACTTAATATTGATCAGTAAATCAATATTAAGGAACAATTAATTTTTGAACTAATACTACATATATAATGAAAAGTATGTAATTAAATTAATACATTTATTTTTTTGATAGATTTTATAGTAATAATTCATCTTTTGTTCATGGAGGATTGGATCAACCAGGACAAGAAACTAAGGCTGTAGTTGGACAACAGGTATTATAAATATGATTAAAATATTTATCTAAAAATTTAAAAAAAAAAAAA
>NW_019385386.1:66182-72284 GCF_000671375.1 Centruroides sculpturatus
AACTGTGACTAAAAAATAAAATTAATCAAATGTAACAAAATTAGTTGTTAATTAAATGTTAAAGAAAACATTCTTCCAATTACAATAAAATAAACACTCTATCCAGAACCTGTTACCAGTGTGTTTTGTGAATAATACAGTTTATCACTAATGTTTTCAAACTGTTAAATAGTTCTTTCTCAGGTGAAATATACCGAATAATCAATGGAACATATCAAAATAGAATGTGAATATTCAAATTAAATCGAACGTATGCTTGGTGAAATTCGTTACGATGAGCAACGCATTTCGTGGGTGGATGGTGGTAAATTAAAGGTTGGCGTCCATAAGGGCCTGCCAGGCAACAGATAAATTTAGCTCCTTTTGGTTGATGCACGTGGCCTTGTGGCTTGTTCTCACCATGAACATCTAAGATGGTTAGAGGCCGTATCCATTTATAGAACAAGCCACACAGCCACCTGCATCAACCAAAAGGAGGAGCTTAATTTATCTGTTGCCTGGCAGGCCCTTATGGATGCCAATCTTTAATTTACCACCATCCACCCATGAAATGCGTTGCTCATCATAACGAATTTCACCAAGCATACATTCGATTTAATTTGAATATTCACATTCTATTTTGATATGTTCTATTGATTATTCGGTATATTTCACCTGAGAAAGAACTATTTAACAGTTTGAAAACATTAGTGATAAACTGTATTATTCACAAAACACACTGGTAATAAGTTTCAGATAGGGTGTTGATGAGTTGTTGATCTTCATGTTTGGCATTATGAAATACAAAGATCTGTAACTAACTGATTTTCTTAAATTTTTTTTTTAATGAATTGCTTTGAACATATTTTAGAAATTTGTTCATGAATTAAGTTAGCATTGTATATGTATTTTTATATTTAATTATATTTTGTTTTTTAAATATGAGAAAATGGTTTAGTTTATATAGTATATAGAATCAGTAGATACATGATTTTGTGCGATGAATTATCCAATTTTTTTTATTCATTAATTTATAAATTATGTAAATATAAGCATTATAAATATTTTCAGACAGATTATAAATTTAATAAAATGCTAATAAAGTGATTTTTAATGAAGATTTAAAATTTTATTAAATTGCTTTTAATTTTTAAAGTTATGCTAAAGTTTTAGCAAATTAAAAAATTAAAATCAGTTAAGAATTTTTAATGCTTTAATTTTAATTATTGTAGTTTTTGAAATAATAATAATTTTAATAGATTATGTATTAATTAAAATAGGTCTTGCTTCTAAAGATTTAAAAAAAAAAGTCATGGTCATGGAACAACCTAGTCCCCAGTGTGTGGGTCATGAGTTTGTACGACAATATTACACACTTCTAAACAAAGCACCATTACATCTTCACAGGTTAGTAGAATTTAGTTTGATTTATAAAATTTTTAATAAAATTGCTTTTGTCAATAAATATTTAAAAACAATTAATGTAAACCAATATATGAACAAAATTTGTTCAACAAATTTGTATTATTTAAAATTTATTTGCATTCAATTTAATGAAGTATTAGCTCTTTTAATTATATAACTTTTTTACTATTAATACAATATTTCATTCTTTGTATTTAATTTTAAAAATTTGTTAAAATAAATGCTATTAAATATTTCATTTAGTGTTAAGATTAATTATCAAGAATCTACTTTTGAATAGAATATGAATAATTATTGTGACATCATCACAATGTTGGCTGCAATTTTTAATCACATTTTAAAATATGCATTTTCCACATCAAATTAGTAGTGTCTTGCCCCTGTATATCATACTTTTCCTGTTAGTAATAGAGAGTCATGCAGGTAATCTAACACCTTTCAGAGAAAATTTTTGAATTGAAATAACGACTTCCAGTTTGCATCGGAAACTCATATATAGTTAATCAAGACCTTCTGCCCCTAAGTTTTCCATATCTGGTCTCATCTTTCATCTATCTAACTCGGTTCTCAAGATTAAGGACAGATAATGGACAACATTGAAAATTTATGTCTACAATTTTTTTCAAATTTCAGTCCAAAAAGATAGATAATTAATAGTATCCTCAATAAACTTAAGTGTGTCATAAATTGGGTATTTTTTTTAACATTTTTTTAAATATGCCTGTTGAAACAATGTCTCAGAGGTAAGAGTAGTTAAAGATTTCATATTTTGGCAGAACAGTTTATTACAGAATTTATGTGCAGAATGTAATACAGTAGACTGTTTATTGTAATCAGGGTTCAGTTATACAGTAGAAACTTGTTTTAATGGATCACGGAACAATGGATTTTTTTTCCCGGGTTATGCCAAACTAATGTAATGTTTACCTCCTTTTAGTGGATCAGTATAACAGTTTTTTTTTCTAGCCCCATTTATTGTAAACTTTGTTGTTTTAACATTTAGTCACTATTTGGGTGTTTCTGGAAATTTGTAGAGTTTGATGATGCACTTGTTATATCTGGGATATGTACAATCGAAGAACTGTACAAAGAGAGTCAGAAGGCTAATACGATTGAGGAGGAGCCACCTAGTGAATATTCTGACACTGATCCAAGTGTAGTGCTAAAATTTAGCAAGGCCATAGAGCAGGACTGCCCAATTCATTTTGGAGGCAGGCTATAATTTCAATTACATGTCAGTCAGTGGGCCACCTAGTGAATCATACTTGCTTACACTCATGATTCTTCTATAAATGGATAGGTATAGAGGTAAATGGATAGGTATAGGTACATGTGCAACTTAAAGCTTTATTTGATTCAATAAGCAAAGCTTTAAGTTGCACATGTTTTAATAATACCTAATAAAAAATACATCAATGAGACCTATGAAGGCGCTTATTTTAATACACAGAAGTTGACTCAAAACTAATAGAACAAGTGTAATAAACGTGTAGGTTAGGTATTAACAGCGGTGTGGCAGTGACTCAAGTCATAGTTCATATTTATATCCATATATATCCCAGAAGTATTGGTATAACTTCTGGGAGTTGTAGGTCACTTGGAGAATCTTTAGGAATTCTGAAAATTAGAAATTCTAATCACTATTGTTTTTAACTCACTCATTTGATTAAGATATAAAAACAATAGAGAAGTTATTGACTCTTGCTATTTCATGATGTTTGTTATACTTATCTTGCTATTTCTTTGTAAATTCATTTGAGTTGTTCAATATACAGTACCTCACTGGCTTAAAAAAACCATTGGTCCTTATGAATTTTGAGGTCAATGAAGCGTATTTTTTGTAAGTTCCTTGATAATAGGTGAAGGTTAGGCATATTTTAAAGTAAGTCCTCTGATGTAATTTAGTTTCACTATTCTGTCCTTGCTGTTGGAGATGTGTATATGCCCTTTTGACTATGTTGTTTATATCTGTTGTTCATGACTTGAAAGCTGCCCATTTACAGTACATAAGTATGGGTCTCTTGATATGAATAGAATAAACAATGGATTATATTTGGGCTTCCTGTATATCAATGTTGACAGTGCCCACAGTTATGGAGAAATCAGTGTTTAGGAAATGTGCAGATGAGGTGTTTTCCTATTCAACACTTAGGTGAAGACCAAATGAATTTGAATTAATGGAATGCAAGAAATCCCTGATGTATGGTCTGTTATGCCATATAATAAAATCTTTTGACATATCTGGTATATAGGACTATTTGTTGTTCAAACAAGACCAAGATACACAAGGGTAGCCAACTTCAATCAGTTGTAATAAATCCCATTCTCCCACTACTCAGATTGAAAAAAATACTTTACAGATACATTGACAATGTGGAGAACTACCATAGTGTTGTCAAAACCTGTTGACTCGTCTTGTCAAGTGGCAATCTTACAAGCTGATGGATGTGGAATAATGGTTTTGGGATTGTTCTATTGGGATAAACTTGATTCTTTAATACCCCTGAAAATATCTCTTAATGCCTCATACTATCTCAACATTGTTGCCAACTAGGTATACCTATTTATGGCTAGAGTGTTCTCCAGTGCATATAGACTTTTTCAACAGGACAGTGCATCTTGTCACCATGTTCAATTGGTTTTTTTTTTAATGTAGAAGGTATGGTTTCTGTATGTTCAAATTCTGTGTGTAGCATACTTGTAATCCAGAGAAAAGGTTCTTGGTAGATGACCAAACAGCAATTGGTTAGAAAAAATTATGGTTTATTTTATAAAAATTTGTTTAATTATTCAAATGCATTTCGGCTTGATTTATGTTCCCAACCCCTCTTCAGTGCTGTTAAAAATACAAAATAGAGTAGGGTTTATGACATTGGTAAGTATGATGGGAAAAAAATACAATTATATAAAAACTTGCATATTATATAATGGTACATCTTAAAATTTAAAATTTGTGTTTCTATATTTATCAAATAGGTGTATAATTATTCTCTATAACATGGAAATTTTATAAAACATTGTGGTTTAACACATTTTTTTATAAAAAATATAGTTAATCATTTTTAGAGTATCTAAAAATAATTAACTATATGATAAATATATTTATTATTTTTTTTAAACAGCTTGTATAATGCCTTTCAGCAACATATTCAGTAACTAATGGATTCAAACAGATTTGCAGGTACATCTTTTTGAGATAAAGTGAGAGGATCTCTTGCTTTGGACTGGAATTTTGTCTGAAAATTTCATGGAAATCCAATAATTAGGTTTACTTTGATAGAAAAAAAATATGAAAATTTTAGTCAGGGAAGTTGAAATTAACATAAATTGGTGTCAACGACCGTGAAAAACTTTGACTTAGAGAAAATTCAAGTTAAGAAATTTAAGTTGGAGACATTAAACCCCTATGCTATTTCATTCAGACTTACCAAGTTCTTCAAATTCTTTGAGTTAGAGAAGTCTTATTGTATTTTGCATAACAGCTTGATTATATTTAAAATATAGAATAGTTTCAGACATGAGATGGTGCATTATGACAGGAAATTATTTTATTAAGTATTAAGCATTTTCAAAATTTCAACTTTGGAGGTAAATGACACAAANTTGTATAATGCCTTTCAGCAAAATATTCAGTAACTAATGGATTCGAACAGATTTGCAGGTACATCTTTTTGAGATAAAGTGAGAGGATCTTTTGCTTTGGACTGGAATGTTGTCTGAAAATTTCATGGAAATCCGATAATTAGGTTTACTTTGATAGAAAAAAAAATATGAAAATTTGAGTCAGAAAAGTTGAAATTAACATAAATTGGTGTCAACGACCATGAAAAACTTTGACTTAGAGAAAATTCAAGTTAAGAAATTTAAGTTGGAGACATTAAACCCCCTATGCTATTTCATTCAGACCTACCAAGTTCTTCAAATTCTTAAAGAAATATTTGAGTTAGAGAAGTCTTATTGTATTTTGCATAACANTTGTTATTAAAACATTAAAGAATATCCGCTGGGATAGATAAACTTCACCTTTCGTAAATAAACCGTGACATAAAACTTAACAATTGCCCATCCAACAGTCTTGCGAAGACTATAAAAATTATTTGTCAGAAAGGTAAACAAAAAGCTGGAATTATAAGGAAGAGTTCAAAATTCGGAGGAATATTATCTGATCGGTATTGGGTTGAGCATTGATGTTGACGTCTCCCGTGCTCCAAAAGGTTTCGAATTGTTACCCGAAGACAAGGGAAAATTAATCAGTATTTGTTCTTTTCCGTCGCTTCTTTTTATATTTGTTCAGTAGTGTTTGTTATCCGAACACGTGTTCATTGTCTGATCATAAAAGTCTTTCGTGAAAGTGTTCGTTATCAGATTTGTTCGCTATCCAAACTGTTCGTTAACTGATCGCCCACTGTATATTAAGTTTTTAATATTTGTTTGTAATAATTTCATTTATATTTATCATATAATCACTCAGTAAAATGATTTAGTATAGTCAAAAAAATAATTTCTACACTCTGTGTAGAAATTATTTTTTATTATGTGTAGAAAGATTTGTGCTGTTGCTTCTCATTTCAAATTTTTTAATTATTTTGGGATAACTGTTCTATATTTTTAGCAGAGAACAATACAATAGTCAATGAGCAATTATTTAACATCATACTTTTCCTTCAACAATAGTTGTGCCAGTCTAATACCCCGTTC
>NW_019385386.1:78660-86626 GCF_000671375.1 Centruroides sculpturatus
TTTGTGGGGGTTAAAGAATCTGTCCAATGTTGATTGCTTTTCTCTTTTCTTCGAGATTTTTCAGAAGTAATTAATAGTATTGTAATTGTAGAGATCCCCAACCCCATTAACCTTATTCTGGTTTGGATGCCACTTGGATGATTGTTGTTCTGACATCCTTCCACTTCTTCAAAAGATCTTTAGTAGATGATGTCGACATTGGTCCTCTTTCGTATTCCTCTTTTTCAAAAGAAAACACATTTCGCTGAGTTTCTGGGTGTTGTTCGTTTGAGAGTTCTTGGAGTTCTTCTGTTGTCAGATCAGCTTCAGGTTCCATTATGAGCGCTAAAATGCTCTTTATTTCTCAAATGTGATTTTCATTACTCCATTAGCAGCTTGAGACTTCTTGATATATCTTTCATAGCTAAGATTGTGACTACTGTAGACCTGTTCAAGCCATACTGCCTAGCAACATCAGACATCTTGTGCCCACTTTCTACCTTGGCTATTATCTCTTACTTGGTTTCTTCGGTGAGCACAGTTCTTGACACTCCTCTTTTTAGGCTCCATAATATTATCAGTTTCTTTTTTATCAATAAATAAAAAGTTCAGTAAAGCACTTACAAAAATTCAGAGAACAGAAACCCACAAAAAAATTATTTAAATGCAAGGCCCAGATAAAATTTGAAATTTGTTATTAAAACATTAAAGAATATCCGATGGGATAGATAAACTTTACCTTTTGTAAATAACCCCCGACATAAAACTTAACAATTGCCCATCCAACAGTCTCACGAAGACTATAAAAATTATTTGTCAGAAAGGTAAACAAAAAGCTGGAATTATAAGGAAGAGTTCAAAATTCAGAGAAATATTATCTGATCGGTATTGGGTTGAGTATCGATGTTGATGTTTCCCGTGCTCCAAAAGGTTTCGAATTGTTACCCGAAGACAAGAGAAAATTAATCGGTATTTGTTCTTTTCCATCGCTTCTTTTTATATTTGTTCAGTAGTGTTTGTTATCTGAACACGTGTTCATTGTCTGATTGTTAACTGATCACCCACTGTATATTAAGTTTTTAATATTTGTTTGTAATAATTTCATTTATATTTATCATATAATCACTCAATAAAATGATTTAGTATAGTCAAAAAAATAATTTCTACACTCTGTGTAGAAATTATTTTTTATTATGTGTAGAAAGATTTGTGCTGTTGCTTCTCATTTCAAATTTTTTAATTATTTTGGGATAACTGTTCTATATTTTTAGCAGAGAACAATACAATAGTCAATGAGCAATTATTTAACATCATACTTTTCTTTCAACAATAGTTGTGCCAGTCTAATACCCCGTTCACACCGAGCATTTCGATCTAGATTGTGACTAAGGTCGGAGAGAGTTCCGTGTTGCAAACGCTCTTGACCATTTCAATCTCGACTGAAACGAGGTTCTATCGCAATCGACTGGAGAGAGTTCTCGAAACTAGATCCAGTCATAAGAGAGATCCCACAATCCCACACGCGCGAGAAAATACAAGATGGCTGCGGAACACGTGTCGGGCTATTGACAGAGAAATAAAAAAGACATCTGGAGAGACGACAACATCTGTCTATTATTAGATGTATGGCAAGAAAAAGTATTTCTAACCAAAACTTCCATTTTGTTTGTTGGTGTTTGTGACTTACCGCATAGTTACGTCAGTTTTATGATCGCGTGTAATAGCCAGGTTCTTCTCGAGCGGACTGCCTGTGCGAACAGCACAACGTTCGACTAGCGACAGTCACAATCCAGATTATAGGCAAATCGAGATAGAAGTGAGTCGTGGATTGTGTGTGAATGTAGTACACATTTTGGGGAAAATTTTTAATTGAAATAGCACTACCCCACTTACACTACCCGAACCTTCAGTCCAATCTCTTGTTCCAGTATATAACCTGTCCTACGTTGTTCCCGAAAATATTCGTGTTGATTTCATTGACCTGCATGGGCAATCCCGAATATTTTCATGTCTACATCGGAATGTTTTTGATACTAGATGTTACTATGCATCACAATTTTTATATTAAAACAAACTTTTGAAATATAATTTTTTTTGTTTCTATATTTTTCAATGTATTTATTTTGTTTGTGCAACATAAAAAATAATTTTTAATGACACAGTAAATATGATTATTATTTTAAAAAAATTTAAGCATAACATTGACAAAAGTTCAACGTGGCTTCACAGGCAACAGATAAAAATTTCAATATCGGATAGGATAATAAGCCTAATGTATAACCATCGATGGTTAATATGGTGCTGATAGAGCCTGATTATTTATGGCAATTGTGGGTGTCTATTTGCTTTGCATTGGGTTTCGGTCGATGTTTATATATTTGAAAATAAAGGTGTTTATTTACTGTTTATGCTATACATGTATAAAGTTTGTAACTCATGATTATTNGATGGTTAATATGGTGCTGATAGAGCCTGATTATTTATGGCAATTGTGGGTGTCTATTTGCTTTGCATTGGGTTTCGGTCGATGTTTATATATTTGAAAATAAAGGTGTTTATTTACTGTTTATGCTATACATGTATAAAGTTTGTAACTCATGATTATTCTTGTTGATAGTCTCTCTTTATTTAGAATTATATTTAATGTTTAAAATGATGAAATAAAATTACATGTTAAGTACAGTAACTGAAAAGGCTATTTTCATTTTTAAGTGTAAAGAACTAAATACTCAATGTACAGAACAGCTTATTATTATATGAAAACTTCTGTAAATTTTAAGTGTGGAACTTTTGTAATGGAAAGAAACATTTAATAATAAACATCTATACACACCCAAAGTCCAACATAAAAAGAATATTTTTGTGTGGAACAAACATTTATTTACTGTTTGTGCGTATACATGCATAAAGTTTGTTATAATACTACTAACTTTTCCCATCTTCTGTACTATGCTTCTATGTTGTTTTGAGTACACAGAAATCCATTCTGCATGCACTCACATACAGACCACAAATTATTCACTTGGTATTTTTGAGGTTTTAGGTATTTTTGGGATTACGGCATTTGGGATATGACCTAAACCCAATGATCCCAATGATTCTTTATTATGAACCGTTACTTAATTAATTAATTAACATGAGATAAAATATTTTAATTCATGTTCTAATTGTTTCATTGTTATGTAATTAAGTTTTTATACTTGTAATTATCTTTCTTGTTACTGAATAAAGATTAAAAATTTTTTTTTCTTTGAAATCAGATTATTAGAATTAAAATCTTCGTTTGTAGTTTTAGAGGGAAACTATAATTATTCGCAGCTTTGGATAAAGATCCAAAATTGCAAATAATTAATTTCCTTCTAATTCTTAATGCTAATCTTTATTATATTTATTCAGATCTCTAATCATTTCAACTGTTTGATAAATCATAGCATTGACAACCTACTAATTTTTATTTTAATATGTAAATTTTTGTAGGTAACAGGTGAATTATCGAATAATGGTCAACCAATGAGAAGGTTCATGCAAACGTTTGTATTGGCTCCACAGTCACCAAAGAAGTATTATGTGCGCAATGATATATTTCGATATCAGGATGAAGTTTTTAATGATGAAGAAGAAATAGACAATCAAGATAGTGGTGCAGGTAAAGATGTTTCCTATGTAATAGTTTTTTTTTAAATATATTTTTGCAGCTATAGGTTTATTGTTGGTTATAAAAAAATTTGAGAAAAATATAAAAGATGGAAGTTGTCATATAACTATTACTTCTAAATTCTGCAATTGCTCTATCAGTTAAGATTCATTTTTATTCTACAATAATTCCAACTTTATCTTTATTCATTGTTGTCATTAGTGCATTTTTTGTCATAAGTTCTGACAAAAAGAATTTATAAATAAGAAATTCTTTACTGAATTTAATAAAGATGATTTTAATATTTATTTATTATGATGATTTTTTCCCTGAAAGAGCATTCATAATTTAATTTTAACATAATTATCTTATCTCTCAAACTATTTACAAAATAAAAGAATTAGCATATTTATACATATCTATTATAATAGTGCATAACTTTAAAATTTAATTAATTTTAGAAATGATTCTGTAATAATAATAATTTAATTACATTTATTGTATATTCTTCGTTATTGTCGAATTTGTGTGTATATTGTTTTTATGTGAGTATATTGTATACACATGTTCATACAAATATAATTATACAGTAGAGTATTGTTTATCCAAATCAATTGGGGACTGGGGTTCTTCGGATAACTTATTTTTCATATAACCGATTATGTACGAAAAAATATATTAACCTATCCCATGTTGAAATTTTTCTCTGTTGTGTGTCACTTTGTGTTGAATTTTCGTCGATGTTAAGCCTAATGTAAACTTTTTAAAATAATAATCGTGACTATTGTATCGTTAAAAATTATTTTTTTATTTTTTACAAACAAAATAAATATATTGAAAAATATAAAAACAAAAAAAATTATACTTTAGAAGTTAATCTAGTATCAAAAACGTTCGATTCAGCATGATACACAGTCCTCAGAAAAAAACACACAAAAGTGCCAGTGCTGCCAGCTAAAACACACACATCAACAAAAAAATTATTGGAGTAGCCCAAGATATAGCCAAAGACTGCAGTGCCACAGCACTAGCGAAAATTTAAATTTGCCGACTGGAATTCTTTCGGATAAACGATGCTCTACTGTATTTAAGTATATTAGCTGCATTTTAGCTTATCTTCATCTTTATTTTTTTTAAACAAATCTTTCCAAGGTAGATATG
The DNA here is from genome assembly GCF_000671375.1 of Centruroides sculpturatus. Classification (NCBI taxonomy): domain Eukaryota; kingdom Metazoa; phylum Arthropoda; class Arachnida; order Scorpiones; family Buthidae; genus Centruroides; species Centruroides sculpturatus. Next base: position 83,435 of record NW_019385386.1, read on the forward strand.
TCTTTAATAAAACTTAGTCTAAAATAAATGAAAATTAAAAATTTTTTTGTTACATTTATAATTCATTTTAAACATTTTTCATTGTTTAACTGAGTATAATAATACAGTAGAGCATCGATTATCCAACTCAATTGGGGACTCGGGTTGGTTGGATAACTGAAAAAATCGGATAACCGAAAAGAAGGAAAAAAATACAGTATTAGTATAGTATATTAGTATATTCCATGTAATTAGTATATTAGTATATCATTAACCTACTTCGCGTTAAATTTTCATTGATGTTAAGCCTAACAAAATTTTTTTAAAATAATAATTGTCGCTATTGTATCATTAAAAATTATTTTTTAAATTATTTTATTGCTCACAAAACAAACAACCACTCATAATTAGAAAATTAAGTCTCGTTTAAATACTGGCCTCCCTTTCATGGTCGAGTCAATGTTGCCAGCTAAAATACGCAAAAATTTAACAAAAGTAATATTAAAGTAACCAAGACATAGTCAAATGTTGTAGCACCACATCACTAGCAGACATTTAAAATTTGCTGACTAGAATGGTCGGTTAATCGAGGGTCGGATAATCGATGCTCTACTGTATTACAAGAAAATAACATATTGTGTACCAATTCATTAACAGTGAATATAGAAAACTCTTTTATCACTATTTCTCTAACTGTTCAGTTTTACCAACAGAAAAACCATGACAAAGAAAAAAATAAAATTTGAGTAACTTGAATAAAGCTTAAATACAATGAACTCAATAATGGAGAACACTTATAAGAAATTATAAAATGCCCATTTTTGGAAAATGTTTATTATTAAATGAGAAAATGAACTTATATATGTTTAAGATTACAGATTCTTTTCTTTTCTTTAATTCTTTGTTCATTTTGCTTGAGGTTTTTTTTCTGTGCTTATTTAAGCTTAGGATTAATGTTACCTATGGTGACTAAAATGGAAATTTTTTTTACTGAAGCCAATCGGTAGAACAGGATATTTACCAGTATCTCTGTCAAAAGCCTGAAATATGGGGATTTCATCATGGATTTTGGAGTTTTACCACTCAGTATTGGTAAATGTCCAGACTTGCCAGTAATTTTTAAGGATTACTGGACTTCAAACTTTTACAGTAACATATGTGAATGTTTTTCTTATCCAATATAAGTATATAGACATTCTACATTGCCCTCTGTAAAAGTGTTTGAAGCATTACTTTCTTTGACTTGAAGTAACAAAGACTCAAGTTAAGCATATTAGAGAATTGTATAATTTAGAAACTTGTTTTATTTATTTATTTTTTAAAATAATTATGGCTAATGTTTTAAATGTCTTTACAGATAAATTATGAGGCTATGGACTATGGAAATTATTTTAAATTTATGCAATAAGTTGGTTTGTTTCCTACAATAAAGTCAGTGCTAGAAAGTTTTTCTAAAATATAATAATAATGTTTCAAAATTAAAAAAAATATAATTTTTATATTTCTCATCAACCATAGAATTTATTTTTAACATATCTTGAAATTAAAACAAATGAAGTATCATCATGATTAGAAAATATCTTCATGTTAGTGATTTACAACACACTGTCATATTATGTATCAACAAGTATAAATGAGTAAATATTATATGTATTGTAATTAGTTGCTGTGTATATGAATTATAATATAGGAACTCTGTTTAGGTATATTGCATTTCAAATCAGTAATTAATATTTTAAATAATGTTATTTACTGACAAATACTCATGGACACACAGATAGTCAAAAATCATACTGAGAGTGTTGATATTGCAATTTATGTTGAAATAATTTTATTTTTGCTAATTTTTATTTAAGTTATTAACTCACTTTCTAATTTCAGTTTTATAATAAGGATAATAATTATCCTAGATTGAGCAGCTCTGTAGAAAGTTTGTTTTATTTTTGTATTTTGGACATTAATGATAAAAATTTAAGTTAATTAAATACTAATAAATTTATTAGTTCTTATTTTTATATAAAGTGTGTTTGTTTCCCAAATTATAGTATTACATGTAGCATTTAATTGTTGTATTGGCCTATAGTAACTGCAACTGACTATTTGACTCTTAATTTTAGATCATTTTTAATAACTGTTTTTAGCCATTGTAATTATGGATGTTTGTAACTCTGAAACTGTGTATTACTTAACCGTTAAGTGTCCTTGCAAATGGCATCATTTTGGTTACGTTCATAAAGTCGAATGAGTTAAACACGCTAGTAACAAAGCATTTAAAAAGTAATAGTGTCTCGCTCAGTGCACATGCACTGCGGTGATGATGTTTTGAATGAAACTCTAACAAAGTTCACGAAGGAAAGAGTTAGTTGAGTTTGTTAAGAAAATGGCATCTGACGATATCAATGTTTCTAAATCTTCTTGGGTGTTTAAACTGTTAATTAAAAGGTGAAATGATAGAAATAACTGTCCACTCGAAGCAATCTAAGAAAAATATTTCGAATAAGGCTGCATTAGCAACATTCATACGTTTGATTTTAGAAACAACCATTTAGTTAAATGAATTGGTCAAAAAGTCTAACAAAATAAGAATAACAATGACATCATTCTTGTTTAACTTGTTCGACTTTACAAATATACCCTTTATTTCTGATATACTAAGAAGGCAAATAAAGGATAATGTAAACTTTTGTGAATTATATGATAAACTTGTTTTTATAATCAAATTGTTCATATGGATTATACAGTAAGATTGAAATTACAGTAATTTTTACAAGCATATACATTAACTCATAGAAAACTAGCTTGCCCCGCCCCCCATGTTTACGTTCATTGTTTAACAGGACAAAGGGCAATATAGGTCAGACATGTTTTATTACTTTAAAAATTCACCAAAAATCAATTTATCGTTATATTCATATGACAAAAATTACGTTACATTTATTAATATCTGTATTTATAAATCCGATATTTTTAAATACATTTAAATATAAACTTCAATAAAAAAAAAATTAAAATATTTCAGACCTGACATCTGTCTGTGAAAATTTGCAACATTTTTGTAAAATTCACATACTCCAGTTAAGTAGTTTGTTCTTGGCACCAAGCCAGAACGACTTGAAATATCGTTCTGTACAATTCGATATAACATTTATGAATGTACGATTATTAGTTTTAAAATTATCACAGATTATAATATATCCTTTGTTTGGAATCTAA
>NW_019385386.1:92498-97575 GCF_000671375.1 Centruroides sculpturatus
CTGGTACAAAACATTCTTCAATTGTATGAATATACTTTTAAAGAAAATTATAATTAAATATAGCTTTGTAATGAAACGTACATAAAAATAACATAAAATATTCTTTAGTCTTTAAATCTTAACCACTTAGTCAAATAGCTCCCTACGAGTGGAATCAGAGACGGTCCTGCTAGGTGTGCGGTGTGTACATGCACGCGTGCTGCCAAATCCTGAGGGTGCCAATACCGGTCAATTTCAAATTCCTCTTTTGTTGCATCACCAATATACCTCAAAAGATGCGACAGGGTTCATGTAAATTTTAAACATTTCTCATCATAGCTGTAAAAGTCTAAATATGTTAAACTTAATAGATTGTCCGTCTTTTGTTTTCTAACTAATTCGTTTTAGGACCAGGTGTTGTCCACGGAAATTTCCAAAATTTACAACTTTTCGGTCACTCTCGTCGAACTGGAAAATGTCTGTCTTTATTACATCTGATATTTCAAAGAAATCAGTCCCACTGTATTCGGCTAGAGATTGGTTCGGTTAGGCTTTTGTTTAAGTAAAATTTCAGCTCTTTCATCAGGGGTTTGTTTATGTCCCCAATTCCCTAATCACTTAATTATTTAACTACTACTTAAGTAGAAATAAGTCGAAACCGGTTACTTTGTACTCGAATATTTGTAGTCTCGGGAAAAAGTGGAAAGACAAGTTTTTATGACAAACGAATACATAAATCGTAAATTTAAGAAAAATAAATTCTAGAGCTTTTTCTGTACCTCGTGCATCTCTCATTCATTAAATTTAGTTGTAAATGATGCTACCAAAGTAACAGTTAATTTTTTAACATTATACAAGAATTATACACATTTTTTTCTACATCCCCTTAAAGATGGGACATACGAAATCGTAATATCACTGGTTTAACATTGAAATCTGTGAGTAATATAAAATCGGAGAGCGGAATAAAAATATCAAATATTTTAATGAATTTTTTAAACTCCTGTCAACTATACAGAAAACTATCATAAAAACATACAGGTAAATTCTTATCAGTTGGGTTAAGTTATAAATCTACTTGCGATTCATGTAATTGGGCGAGGGCGGCCAAATATCTAGCGGGTGGGCGGCTAACAGCCCAGAACCGATCCCAGATAGAATTGGATGTGTTATATGTGTAGCAGCCACCCAAGGTCCTAGGCTTCCACTGGCTAAACTGGGTGAGGTTGGTGCTCTGTAAAACGCATGTGCGAATCTGGCTTTTCGGATGCTGGCGATACAGCACTTCCACTCCACCACTAATATTTGAATATACAATAACGATCTTATCTTTTTTTTCATGTGTAGTATAGAAATTTGTAATAAGATACATAATGCGGTTATAATAAAATATTGTGCGATCATTTTCATATAATTAAAATTAATATGTATTTATTTTTTAGAAAATACAAGGGAAGCGGCGNCGTTGAATTTTCGTCGATGTTAAGCCTAATGTAAACTTTTTAAAATAATAATCGTGACTATTGTATCGTTAAAAATTATTTTTTTATTTTTTACAAACAAAATAAATATATTGAAAAATATAAAAACAAAAAAAATTATACTTTAGAAGTTAATCTAGTATCAAAAACGTTCGATTCAGCATGATACACAGTCCTCAGAAAAAAACACACAAAAGTGCCAGTGCTGCCAGCTAAAACACACACATCAACAAAAAAATTATTGGAGTAGCCCAAGATATAGCCAAAGACTGCAGTGCCACAGCACTAGCGAAAATTTAAATTTGCCGACTGGAATTCTTTCGGATAAACGATGCTCTACTGTATTTAAGTATATTAGCTGCATTTTAGCTTATCTTCATCTTTATTTTTTTTAAACAAATCTTTCCAAGGTAGATATGTCTTTAATAAAACTTAGTCTAAAATAAATGAAAATTAAAAATTTTTTTGTTACATTTATAATTCATTTTAAACATTTTTCATTGTTTAACTGAGTATAATAATACAGTAGAGCATCGATTATCCAACTCAATTGGGGACTCGGGTTGGTTGGATAACTGAAAAAATCGGATAACCGAAAAGAAGGAAAAAAATACAGTATTAGTATAGTATATTAGTATATTCCATGTAATTAGTATATTAGTATATCATTAACCTACTTCGCGTTAAATTTTCATTGATGTTAAGCCTAACAAAATTTCTTTTTAAAATAATAATTGTCGCTATTGTATCATTAAAAATTATTTTTTAAATTATTTTATTGCTCACAAAACAAACAACCACTCATAATTAGAAAATTAAGTCTCGTTTAAATACTGGCCTCCCTTTCATGGTTGAGTCAATGTTGCCAGCTAAAATACGCAAAAATTTAACAAAAGTAATATTAAAGTAACCAAGACATAGTCAAATGTTGTAGCACCACATCACTAGCAGACATTTAAAATTTGCTGACTAGAATGGTCGGTTAATCGAGGGTCGGATAATCGATGCTCTACTGTATTACAAGAAAATAACATATTGTGTACCAATTCATTAACAGTGAATATAGAAAACTCTTTTATCACTATTTCTCTAACTGTTCAGTTTTACCAACAGAAAAACCATGACAAAGAAAAAAATAAAATTTGAGTAACTTGAATAAAGCTTAAATACAATGAACTCAATAATGGAGAACACTTATAAGAAATTATAAAATGCCCATTTTTGGAAAATGTTTATTATTAAATGAGAAAATGAACTTATATATGTTTAAGATTACAGATTCTTTTCTTTTCTTTAATTCTTTGTTCATTTTGCTTGAGGTTTTTTTTTCTGTGCTTATTTAAGCTTAGGATTAATGTTACCTATGGTGACTAAAATGGAAATTTTTTTTACTGAAGCCAATCGGTAGAACAGGATATTTACCAGTATCTCTGTCAAAAGCCTGAAATATGGGGATTTCATCATGGATTTTGGAGTTTTACCACTCAGTATTGGTAAATGTCCAGACTTGCCAGTAATTTTTAAGGATTACTGGACTTCAAACTTTTACAGTAACATATGTGAATGTTTTTCTTATCCAATATAAGTATATAGACATTCTACATTGCCCTCTGTAAAAGTGTTTGAAGCATTACTTTCTTTGACTTGAAGTAACAAAGACTCAAGTTAAGCATATTAGAGAATTGTATAATTTAGAAACTTGTTTTATTTATTTATTTTTTAAAATAATTATGGCTAATGTTTTAAATGTCTTTACAGATAAATTATGAGGCTATGGACTATGGAAATTATTTTAAATTTATGCAATAAGTTGGTTTGTTTCCTACAATAAAGTCAGTGCTAGAAAGTTTTTCTAAAATATAATAATAATGTTTCAAAATTAAAAAAAATATAATTTTTATATTTCTCATCAACCATAGAATTTATTTTTAACATATCTTGAAATTAAAACAAATGAAGTATCATCATGATTAGAAAATATCTTCATGTTAGTGATTTACAACACACTGTCATATTATGTATCAACAAGTATAAATGAGTAAATATTATATGTATTGTAATTAGTTGCTGTGTATATGAATTATAATATAGGAACTCTGTTTAGGTATATTGCATTTCAAATCAGTAATTAATATTTTAAATAATGTTATTTACTGACAAATACTCATGGACACACAGATAGTCAAAAATCATACTGAGAGTGTTGATATTGCAATTTATGTTGAAATAATTTTATTTTTGCTAATTTTTATTTAAGTTATTAACTCACTTTCTAATTTCAGTTTTATAATAAGGATAATAATTATCCTAGATTGAGCAGCTCTGTAGAAAGTTTGTTTTATTTTTGTATTTTGGACATTAATGATAAAAATTTAAGTTAATTAAATACTAATAAATTTATTAGTTCTTATTTTTATATAAAGTGTGTTTGTTTCCCAAATTATAGTATTACATGTAGCATTTAATTGTTGTATTGGCCTATAGTAACTGCAACTGACTATTTGACTCTTAATTTTAGATCATTTTTAATAACTGTTTTTAGTCATTGTAATTATGGATGTTTGTAACTCTGAAACTGTGTATTACTTAACCGTTAAGTGTCCTTGCAAATGGCATCATTTTGGTTACGTTCATAAAGTCGAATGAGTTAAACACGCTAGTAACAAAGCATTTAAAAAGTAATAGTGTCTCGCTCAGTGCACATGCACTGCGGTGATGATGTTTTGAATGAAACTCTAACAAAGTTCATGAAGGAAAGAGTTAGTTGAGTTTGTTAAGAAAATGGCATCTGACGATATCAATGTTTCTAAATCTTCTTGGGTGTTTAAACTGTTAATTAAAAGGTGAAATGATAGAAATAACTGTCCACTCGAAGCAATCTAAGAAAAATATTTCGAATAAGGCTGCATTAGCAACATTCATACCTTTGATTTTAGAAACAACCATTTAGTTAAATGAATTGGTCAAAAAGTCTAACAAAATAAGAATAACAATGACATCATTCTTGTTTAACTTGTTCGACTTTACAACAAATATACCCTTTATTTCTGATATACTAAGAAGGCAAATAAAGGATAATGTAAACTTTTGTGAATTATATGATAAACTTGTTTTTATAATCAAATTGTTCATATGGATTATACAGTAAGATTGAAATTACAGTAATTTTTACAAGCATATACATTAACTCATAGAAAACTAGCTTGCCCCGCCCCCCATGTTTACGTTCATTGTTTAACAGGACAAAGGGCAATATAGGTCAGACATGTTTTATTACTTTAAAAATTCACCAAAAATCAATTTATCGTTATATTCATATGACAAAAATTACGTTACATTTATTAATATCTGTATTTATAAATCCGATATTTTTAAATACATTTAAATATAAACTTCAATAAAAAAAAAATTAAAATATTTCAGACCTGACATCTGTCTGTGAAAATTTGCAACATTTTTGTAAAATTCACATACTCCAGTTAAGTAGTTTGTTCTTGGCACCAAGCCAGAACGACTTGAAATATCGTTCTGTACAATTCGATATAACATTTATGAATGTACGATTATTAGTTTTAAAATTATCACAGATTATAATATATCCTTTGTTTGGAATCTAA